>NC_082702.1:13120767-13318535 GCF_949987515.2 Delphinus delphis | reverse complement strand
GGACCCCTTTCCTGGGCTCCCCACCTTCGCCCCTGGGGCTCTGGAGGAGGTTGCGTCCTATGGGTCTGCGCTCGCAGAAGCGGCCCAGGACGCAGGGCCTGGGGTCGTCGGCGGCCGGCAGGCAGGTGCTGACGATGGGCCACAGGGCGGCGTGTTTCCGGGCCAGGATGCTCAGCCACAGGGCCTGGCAGTCGACCAGGTCGCGCCAGCGCCGGCACACCCGGCGGCAGCGCCCGAGCAGCACGTGAGGGGGCACGTGGCTCAGCACCATCTCGAGCAGCTCCGTGGGCAGCTGGCCCAGACCCAGCGGCTCCTCGGGTTCCTGCTCTAGCAAGGGGATCCCGACAGGCTGGCCCCTGGAGGAGGTCTTCTCGCCAGGCTCCGCTGCGACTGCGGGACAACCAGGGCCAAGATGTCAGAGACCTGCAGCCTCCGTCAGCCCCGCCCCTGCCAGCCACACCCCAAGACTGTCACCCCCTAAGCCCCTTCAGCTTCCTCCCCAACCTCACCACCCCCAGCCCCATCCTCAAGGCCCCAGACTCCCAACCCGTCCTTGCCAGCAGGCGATTTAAGCCCCTCTCTACCATTTGCATCACAGCCCCCGGCAGCCAACCTCCTCTGCGACCTTGCAGACGCCAGAGTCCTACCCTGCATCTCAGCCAGAGCTCCTCGCAGGATGGGCCCCCATCTCTACCTCTGCCCTTTTTATTTGCCCGCCCCTCCCTTCTTAATACCCAACACCACTGCCAGCCACCTCCCCTGCCCCATGCTCTTTCTGACTCCACAGTCTCTGCCCGCCCCTCCTTTCTTACTGTCTGTCATGCCCCCTCCTCCCTCTGCCTTGCCCCGACTTACTAGCCAGCCCCTCCTGTCCCCACCTCCTGTATTCTCCAGACACCCGCCTCCCTCAGGCCGTATTTGGACTGAGGTGGAACTGCCGAACCAAATCTCCCAGAGTAGGGGGCCGCCAGGATCCAGAGTCTGTCGCTCTTCGTCCGGACCAGTGGCCCCTTGGAGTGTCCCTAACCAGGCTGTAAGGCCCTTGGTGCTGAACAACTGCTGCTATTTGGGTCAGACACCTGGGCAGGAGGCTTTGTATTCATTAGGTCGTATAAAATTCTCATCACCTTTGAGGATCCAGCATCACTAGCTTGGAGATCATTGCACAGGAGAAAACAGGCTCCAGCAGGAGCCAAATGCATTTCTATCTGACTCCCTAAAAGAGTGCTGTAACCAGTAATAACCCCAGCCAAACTTCATGGAGCCTCTTACTACCAGTCAGGGTAGCAACCCCCTGAGATAGGTATGGCTATGTCCCCACTTCCCAGGTGAGAAAACTGAGGCCAAGGGACCTGCCCAAATCAAACAGCTAGTAGGTGACAGAGCTGGGATTTGAGCCTAGCCTGGGTAGCTCTAGAATTCTTGCTTTTACCCTCTATACCAACTCTGTCCAAGAAAAATAAAAGGGAAGCTACACATACAATTTCCAATATCAGCAAGTAAAACCATCATTGATTTTTGCCCACGTGGAACTTACTTTCTAAGGGAGAGAGACATGGTGAACAGGAGACAGATTAAGCAAATTAGATACTGTTAGGAAATCATTAAAAATAAAATCTCCTGCCAACCCCCAACATCCTCTTCAAAAATGCAGAAAAGATGCAAACAGTTTTTCTATGGAGTAAGCATCAAATCAGACTGTAATTCACATGGGCCATGATGAGCAGTAGACATGACATGGAAATTGTGTAGTGTGTTAGAAGGTGATCAGTGTTCTGGGAAACAGAGCAGGCAAGGGGTAAAGGGCCATAAGTAGTCTGGGTGGGGAGATCCTGAATTCTGAGAGATGGATTGACTATTACATGGGCCAAATTTCTTTTCGATACATACACTGTCAGTACAATTTTTACTGTTGAGGTTTTCCAACATATCCCAAAGTGGAATAGTGTAAGGAGCTCCAGCAGTTAACTGCTGACCAATCTGGTTTCATCTCTACTCCCACCCACTTGCTCCCCCAGGCAATTTAAAGCAAATCTTAGAAACCACACCCTTCTGCCCATAGCAATACATTATTTTAATGTAATTTGTAAACTGGGGGAATCCATTTGATAATGAGATTATGAAAATTGATTATGACCCAATCAGGATTTCAAAAAGTGGTTAAAATAAAAAAGTTTGAAAACTTCAAGTAAGATAAAAGAGCAGAGACTGATAAGTCAGTTTCCATTCTTCAATTTCCTCCTCAGACACAATCTCCGTTAATTCCTAGAATTACACCCCATGGTGTACTCCAGTTAAAAAGAAAAATAGGGACTTCCAGGGTGGCGCAATGATTAAGAATCCGCCTGCCAGTGCACGGGACATGGGTTCGAGCCCTGATCCAGGAAGATCCCACAAGCCGCAGAGCAACTAAGTCCATGTGCCTCAACTACTGACCCTGCGCTCTAGAGCCTCCAAGCCATAACTACTGAGCCCGCGTGCCACAACTACTGAAGCCCGCGCTCCTAGAGCCCATGCTCCGCAACAAGAGAAGCCACTGCAATGAGAAGCCCTCACACCACAACGAAGAGTAGCCCCTGCTCGCCGGAACTAGAGAAAGCCCACACACAGCAACGAAGACCCAACACAGCCAAAAAAAATTAAATAAATAAAATTTTAAAAACTAAAAGAAAAATATAATTCTGTTCCAAGGGCTTACTGCCTAGAAGAAAAAGATTAGAGAATAATGGCTCCCAGGAGACGAGGGTGTACAGGCACCCCAGGGGCCTTTTGGGGAAGTTGTGGGTGCATTTTGGTGTCACAGTAATGAGAGTGTTATTGGGAAGCCGTGCACAGGACAGTGCCACCCAGGGGAGAACTATCGTGGATTCCTCCTCCTAGCCAATGTCCTGTGTGTTTTACGTAGGAGGAAAGCCTGTTAATCTGAGCCTAGAACCCCAATTAGTTGGCCTGTAAATGTCAAGAGTGTTAATAGACACTGAATGGTCCAAGAACGCAACTTCTGAGTCAATTGGAAGAGTTTCCTCGGCTTTCTTGGCACTTTACTAGTTGTTACGATCCAGTTCAGGAAACTGCAAAATCTCTTCATCTAGGCAGGGCCAGCTGTGGGTTTTGTGGAGCTTTAGGTATCCACAGAGAGTGCTGGGGATTTTTCAGATACACCGGGGAAGTTTTAAAATCCAACTCTGAATCAGATCTGCATTTGTAACAAATTCCCAAGGGATGTTGATGGCTACCCTCCATGGACCACACACTAGCTGGATCTTATTGGGAGCAAGCTCGAGTATCACTTGCATATTGAAATATGGTTTTTTTTGGGTTTTTTTTGCGGTACGCGGGCCTCTCACTGTTGTGGCCTCTCCCGTTGCGGAGCACAGGCTCCGGACGCACAGGCTCAGCGGCCATGGTTCACAGGCGTAGCCACTCCGCGGCATGTGGGATCTTCCCGGACCGGGGCACGAACCCGTGTCCCCTGCATCGGCAGGCGGACTCTCAACCACTGCACCACCAGGGAAGCCCGAAATATGTATTCTTTTACTTATAAATTTCTCTCCTTTTATTTCACCTTTACACTATACATATATATTTGGGACCTTTTATTAACATTTAAAGATTTCTCTGTGGAGATAGGTTTCATCAAGTATTTCATTTCAAGGTGGTAAAGGCTGAATGAGAAATTCTTCGCCATAAATGGAGGAAGGTTGTGGTTGGCTCTGACCGAGTGAAGCAACAAGGATGGGCAGGGAAGTGCTGAGTGGGGATGCAGGTGCCTCTCTCTGCTGGAGGAGGAGTGGTTGGGAAGTTGGGGGGAAACCTGCGGGCCTGGTTTGCAGAAGTAGAAAATTCCTGAACCTCAGAGCACTGGAGGCAGGTTGCACGAATATCCCAAGGATATCAGAAGTTCCACCAACTTTGCTTCCCTGCCCCTGGTTCTCCTATCCTGTTAACAGGAGCGGAGTAGCAAGCCTAGGGGTATTTTGATTCCAGGAAAAGAACTGGACTGGGGATGGGCCTTTTGTGTGGATGGAGGGTCTGAGGGATCTTAGGAGGAAGGAGGTAAGTAGTTAACAAAATCTCTCTCAGAAGGATGGGAGGGATTTGAAGAGAGCCCAGCTCCCTAGCTTAGGGTTGAGTGCATCCAGCCCTGGGTGTCGGGTTCAAGTTCCCTCCTCAAGGTGATTCAGCCCCTGAAGGCTCTTCTCTCCTGGATTAGGGAGGATGTGGGTGGGGAGATGGGATTTCAGGTAAAACCTTCTCAGCTCCCCACCCAACCCAGCCTCTAGGGGGTCAAGAGCAGAAAAGAGCCACAAAACCCACAAAATTTCTTTGCTCTAAAGAAGAAAATCCGGGGCTTCCCTGGTGGCACAGTGGTTAAGAATCCGCCTGCCAATGCAGGGGACACGGCTTCGAGCCCTGGTCCTGGAAGATCCCACATGTCGCGGAGCAACTAAACCCACGCGCCACAACTACTGAAGCCCGTGCACCTAGAGCCCATGCTCCGCAACAAGAGAAGCCACTGCAATGAGAAGCCTGTGCACTGCAACAAAGAGTAGCCCCCCCTCACCACAAGTGGAGGAAGCCCACGCACAGCAACAAAGACCTAATGCAGCCAAAAAAATAATAATAATTAAAAAAAAAAGTTCTGCCTAGGGCCAGTTTTCTAGGCTCTACAACAAACTAAGAGTCTTTAAATATCAAAGCACCAACCTATCTAGAGAGGACACACACCTAGGGAGTTGTGAAAGGAAAGTCCTGGGCAGGGCAAGGAGTGGGACAGGCCAGGGAGGGCGGGAAGGGAGAGCCCTGGTGTGGAAGGTCTGCAGAAGGCAGGGGGTGAGGAGGACGGCTCCAGCCTGAGGGGAGATGGGCCTGGAGGGTGTGGAGGGGCCGACCTCCTTCCAGAGCAATCTACCCTACCCACCTCTCAGGGGACTGTCTAGCCAGAACGTCCAAAATCGCAGACCATGTGAACATTCTAGTAAGGGTTCAGCCAGAGCTGCCTGCACCTCTGGTGTACTACACCCGGTAGCATTACTGCATGCTGGCAACTGTCTATTTAGAAAATGTAATCCATAGGTGATCCCATACATTTAAAAAGACATTAATAATTCCTTATGTATGACACTGGTATTGCGGTTCCATTTACCTGTTGTATTTACTGTTGTGTCTCCATGCCTGGCCCGGGGCCTGGCAAACAGTAGGAGCTCCATAAATGCTTGTGGAATTTATGAGTGAGTTGCGGCAGTTTCTCACAGGGTTACCATTCCACTTTAACTAGATTCTTCTGCATGGGGCTCCTGACTGAGGACAGGCATGGGCCATGTCAGGAAACCGTTGTCCACCTCCAGGAACAAAGGTGATGGCCCACATTTAATTCAGGAAGAAACTGAGCTTCTGACAGAAGACAAGTGACTTGCCCAGCTCAGGAGGGGTGGTGCTGGCCACCTTGTGGAAGGGATGGTGTTAGCAGGGATGCGGTGGTTGCCATGGCCCTGTAGAAGTTGTCTCTGCATGGGATGGGGAGGTCAAGGGCTATGGGGATTCCCCTTGGATGACGGTCAACCATTCTTGACCCTTTCACCCAGGAAGCATAATGATAATAATAACATCAGTAATAACTGTGCCCTCTCCCCATCCCAGGCAATTAGCTGCACGTCTTAGGAGCACTACTTCATCAACTCCTCTCAACTCCCCCTTGATTTAGGCCTCGCTACAAAATGAGAAAAAAAGCTTGGGGAGGGCAGCAGCCTGCCCAAAGTCACACAGCTGAACCCTGGTCCACAGGGAGGAGGCTCCTGAGCCCGCCTCTAACCTGCTGTGCGGGGCATCTGAGCAGGGCAGTGACGGGAGGGAACCAGTCTCAGCCAGGAGCTGGCTCTCGGGGGGGCAGGTGGAGGCAGGTGCCCTGAGCCCCAGGTCCTTCTCCACCAGCAGTCCCTGAACTTGGCATGGAGCCTAGGGGAACCGTTGGCATCAGTTCTGAAGCCGAGACTGCCAGGTCTCAAACCTTAGCTGGGACAAACCAAACACTCCATACCTGCCCCCTCCCTCCAATGCCACTCTCCACCCCCAGCCACCGTCCTGGGAAGGCACACGCTTTGGGTTACATTCTCCTTTTTCTACATGTGTTTGGCCCACAATTATTATATAGCATTTTTTTATGTGTTCTTAAGTTTTATGGAAATCATATATTGCAGTCGCCAACCCACAGCTTCATGTTTGCCCTGAGGATGTGCTTTTGGATTAGTCCATATTGTTACTTCCTTGGTGGCGCAGTTGTTAAGAATCCCCCTGTCAATGCAGGGGACATGGGTTCGAGCCCTGGTCTGGGAAGATCCCACATGCCGCGGAGCAACTAAGCCCGTGTACCACAACTACCGAGGCTGCGCTCTAGAGCCGCAAGCCACAACTACTGAGCCCGTGTGCCACAGCTACTGAGCCTGCATGTTGCAACTACTGAAGCTCATGCCCCTAGAGCCCATGCTCCACAATAAGAGAAGCCACCGCAATGGGAGTACGCGCACCACAACAAAGAGTAGCCCCTGCTCGCCGCAAATAGAGAAAGCCCGTGCACAGCAATGAAGACCCAATGTAGCCAAAAATAAATAAATAAATAAATAAAGTAATTTAAAAAAAATAGGCAGAAGATCTAAATAGACATTTCTCCTAAGAAAACATACAGATGACCAAAAAGCACAGGAAAAGATACTCAACATCACAAATTACTAGAGAAATGCAAATCAAAACTATAATGAGGTATCACCTCACACCAGTCAGAATGGCCAGCATCAAAAAGTCTGCAAACAATAAATGCTGGAGAGCATGTGGAGAAAAGGGAACCCTCTTACACTGTTGGTAGGAAGGTAAATTGGTACAATCATTATGGAAAACAGTATGGAGGTTCCTTAAAAAAGCACTCCTGGGCATATATCCAGAGAAAACCATAATTCAAAAAGATACATGCACCCCAATGTTCATTGCAGCACTATTTACAACAGCCAAGATATGGAAGCAACCAAATGTCCATTGGCAGATGAATGGATACAGAAGTTGTGGTACATATATACAATGGAATATTACTCAGCCATAAAAAAGAATGAAATAATGCCATTTGCAACAACATGGATGGACCTAGAGATCATCATCCTAAGTGAAGTAAGTCAGACAGAGAAAGACAAACATCATATGATATCACTTATATATGGAATCTAAGAAAATGATACAACTGAACTTATTTACAAAATAGAAACAGACTCACAGACTTTGGAAACAAACTTATGGCTACCAAGGGGGAAAGGTGGGGGGAAGGATAAATTAGGAGTTTGGGATTAACATAAACACTCTACTGTATATAAAATAGATAATCAACAGGGACCTACTGTATAGTACAGGGAACTCCATCAATAATCTGTAATAACCTATGTGGGAAAAGAATCTGAAAAAGAATGAAGGGATTTCCCTGGTGGCACAGTAGTTAAGAATCTGCCTGCCAATGCAGAGGGCACAGGTTCGAGCCCTGGTCTGGGAAGATCCCACATGTCACGGAGCAACAAAGCCTGTGAGCCACAACTACTGAGCCTGTGCTCTGGAGCCTGTGCTCTGGAGCCCGTGAGCCACAACTACTGAGCCCACGCACCACAACAAAGAGTAGCCTCCGCTCACCGCAACTAGAGAAAGCCTGAGCACAGCAACGAAGACCCAATGCAGCCAAAAATAAATAAATAAAAATAAATAACTTTATTTTAAAAAAGAATGGATATATGTATATGTACAACCGAATCACTCTGCTGTACACCTGAAACTAAAACAACATTGTAAATCAACTATAAAATAAAATAAAAATTAAATTAAAAAATAAAACTGCATCTTTTCTACATTTGTGAAGAGAATTTTGGGGGGTTGGCAGGAGACTTTATTTTTAATGATTTCCCCAACAGTATCTAATTTGCTTACTATGCCTCCTGTTCACCGTGTCTCTCTCCCTTAGAAGGTTAAGTCCCACGTGGGCAAGAATCCATTTCTGGTTTTATTTGCTGATACTGAAAATTATATGTGTAGCTTCCCTTTTATTTTTCTTGGATAGAGTTGGTATAGAGTTAAAAATTTATTTATTTTAATTTATTTTATTTTTGGCTGCGTTGGGTCTTCGTTGCTGCATGCGGGCTTTCTCTAGTTGCGGTAAGCGGGGGCTACCCTTCGTTGCAGTGCGTGGGCTTCTCATTGCAGTGGCTTCTCTTGTTGTGGAGCATGGGCTATAGGCGCGCAGGCTTCAGTATTTGTGGCACGCGGGCTTCAGTAGTTGTGGCACGCGGGCTTCAGTAGTTGTGGCTTGTGGGCTGTAGAGCGCAGGCTCAGTGGCCATGGCTCACACGCCCAGCGGCTCCGCGGCCTGTGGGATCTTCCCGGACTGGGGCACGAACCCGCGTCCCCTGCATCGGCAGGTGGACTCTCAACCACTGCGCCACCAGGGAAGCCCCGCTTTGTGTCTTTTGAACAGTACATCTGGGACCTGGAGTTCAGGAATGAGCAATACGGATTCTCTCTGTCCCACTCCAGTGTAATTGTTCGGGTTTGTCTGTCCTAGCCAAGGACTGTCCTTGCAAACAACCTGACAGTGCCTTCCAGGAGCTGGGACCATTGGCAGGACCATCTCAGTAATCAAGGGCTTGTAGCTCCCTGGCACCCTGGGATCTCCTGGGTCCAGTCGAAGTCCTACTGGGCCCTGTCTTTAGGTTCTGGAAGCTACTACAAGAAAGTTCCTGCATCAGATTTACCAGCTTCTGCTTCTCCAAGGCAGCCCCTGTTCTACTGAGTGGAGACGCAGGGGTGAACACAGGGAAATCCTGGATGGGGAGAGGGCTCCTCACCCTTCCCCGATGTCAGGCCCGTCTTGTTCGGCCCCAGTGCCCTCTGCCCTTGTCTCCTCCTGGATCGGCTGCAGAGGCTTTATTGGTCCCTTCCAGGAAGCCCTCTCTTCACCTATGAACTAGAACCTTATCCCTATGGCTGAGAGAATTCCAGCCCTCTTGGGGTTTTAAGATTGGGACCAAGACTCATAGCAGAAAGTCAACCAGCTCAAAAAAATGTTTGGAGACAGAAGGTTCTGCCCACCCTGTGAACGATGAAGTGGTCCCCTGAGCCCAACACTGCTTTGAATTGTATGGCGTATAAAATTATTTTGCTATTGTTAAATTCTTTTCAAACACGGAGAGAATATTGAGCGATACATCTGCCGATCATAGGTAATAAACGTATTATTTTGCCAAAAGTGGCTCTGCTCTTTTTAATGGAAATACAATGTTACAGCCTTGGTGAGTACTTGGTTCAGAGTAAGGAGTTGTCCCGGTTGAGGAGGGAAAACTGTACAGAAGAAAACACCAATAGAAGGTGTTCTCCGGTCGAGAGAATGGAAGTGTTAGCACCCTATTTCCCAAGCCCTAAGGAAATCATGGGTCAAAGATTATCAATTAGGGTTAGAAGCATTAGGTGGTGGATGTGGGTACAGTGTCACAGTGACACCACAACTGTGACATTCTAGTCATGATGAGGGTGAGAGAGGACCATGCAATGGCAGAATTTGACTGTCCTCACCCCAGTCCAGGGGTTGTGGCTAGACTCACTGCTGCAGGATCCCTAAGGAGTTCCAGTCTCCTGATGTAATGCAGATGAAGCCTGCTGCTGCCTTTGATGTATCCACCTTGAACTGCCCCACCCACCTAGCAGCGAGACACAGCTAGAGGGGTTAGTGTTTTTCCAGTATCATCAAAAGGCGAGTGTGACAGGTTGAAACAGCCCTAAGAGTCATGACCACATGTAGTGTGTGGTCCTGGAGCAGATACTGGTTTGAACAATTCAACTCTGGAGGATAATTTTGGGTCAACTGGAGGAATTTTGATAGGAGGAATATGAGACAGTCATGTTCAGGAAGGGAAAGGTGGAGACCATTTGCTCAAAAACAAAAAAAAAACCACATAATTTAATTGGACAACCTAGAAGAAATGGACAGGTTTCTAGAAACATACAGCCCACCAAAACTGAATCAGGATGAAATAGACAATTTGAACAAACCTATCACTCTAGAAGTGAAATAGACTGTGTAATTTTTTTTTTTTGCGGTACGCGGGCCTCTCACTGTTGTGGCCTCTCCCGTTGCGGAGCACAGGCTCCGGACGCGCAGGCTCAGCGGCCATGGCTCACGGGCCCAGCCGCTCCGCGGCATGTGGGATCCTCCCGGACCAGGGCACAAATCCGTGTCCCGGGCATCGGCAGGCGGACTCTCAACCACTGCGCCACCAGGGAAGCCCTAGACTGTAATTTTAAAACTCCCTACAAACAAAAGTCCAGGACAGGATGCCTTCACCGGGGAATTCTACCAAACATACAAAGAAGAACTTATATCCATCCTTCTCAAACTCTTCCAAAAGATTGAAGAGGAGGAAACACTCCCAAAGTTGTTCTCACAGTCGTCCTTTGTTTGGTCTACACGACAGTAATAATAACAAATATACTCTTACAAGTGATCAGGTGGAAAACTCATTTAACTTCTTACTGCACCTTAAGCTGTAGGTACTATTGTTCCTTCCATTTACAAAAGAGTAAATTGAGGCTCAAAGAGATGACGAGTCTGACCTCAGGTCACACAGTCTGGGATTTGAAACCAGGCAGGCTGGCCGAAAAACCCTTGATATTTTTTTTTTAGAACTTTAAATTTTGTACTCATTTTAGACTTAGCAGAAAATTTGCAGATATATTACAAAGTTCCTCTGTCCCCCTCACCCTGTTTCTCCTAATGTTAACATCTTGACATTTTAGAGTCCTGAGCCGTTGTTGTTTTGTAGGATATCACTCCTTTGAGGTTTATCTGATGTTTTCTCATGATTGGAATTAAGTGAATTGGATTCTGGATTTTTCTGGCACGACTGTCCTAGTGGGATGTAGTGTCCTTCTCAGTGCATGGTATCAGAGGGTTTATGACACTGACATGGCTTATTGCTCTCACTGCTGACATTAACCTTCATTGCTTGGTTAAAGCGGTGTCTGCTGGGTTTCTCCACTGTAAAGCTTTTATTCTTTCCTTTGTAGTTAATAAATATCTTGGGGGGAGGTGTGGATCCCTTAAGGCTATGCAAATCAGGTTTCTTCTGAAATTTTCATCCACTAATTTTATCATTCATTGGTGGATCTCGTCTGCAAGAATTATAAGCATGGGGTTTGCCTAATGGTGATTTTGTTATTTTCTAATTCTTTCTTGTCTAATTGAAATTTTACTGTAAGGAAGGGCTGTTCCTCCCCACTCCATTTATTTATTTATTCAATTATTTCTTTATGTCAGTATGGAGTTACTGATATATATTTTGTCCCCCGGGTTAAATCCAATACTGTTGCTATTTATTTTGTGACTCAGATGGTCCCTGATATGGTCTTTTGATTTTCTTCAGATGGGTTTCTGGGTTATTTCAACTCCCTCCCCAACCCGACTCCAACATCATGGTTTTTTTTTTTTTTTTTAAAAGGATGACATTTATTCCTTTTCCAAATGTTGCAGTAAAACCAGGTGGAAAAGAATGGTTTTAGCAGTTAGAAAAAAAAATGTCCAAATCTGGGGTTTGGGCATTAAAAGTTGTCTACAACAATGGGAGGGGGGAAAAAAAGACAAGAAGTTGTTTCACATTACATACCTCCCCCCCAAAATCCCAGAGCTTAATACTTGCTCACCAAGTCAAAAAAGAGACACAGCTGATTCACAAGCTGGAGGTTTGAACTTGAGTTAAGACATTTACAAAAACCTAGACAGGGGCAGTGTCCTCCCCAGCCCAGGGGCCACTAGGCACAGCACAAGAGACTACAAACTCAACAGGGGAAGGCTGGACACTCAGACTGTGGGAGTAGGCACCACCACATCTGGCTCAGGGAGGGAGTAAACAAAGCCTACTTGGAAAAGAATTGGGGAAGAAAACCAGCAACTGCCTTCTGCACAGGTGGGGACAGGGAAGGAGGTAGGGACAGGGGCAGGAGCATTTCACATCACTAACCTAACTTGGGAAACTGCAAGGGACCATCTTCAACTGGGCTTAAGAGGAAGACCAGATGGATGATGGGAGAATCCACAGGAGGGAGAGGAGGAGAGGGAACGTGGCTAGCGGACAACAGACCCTTCCTTTCTGGGCACAGGAAGGCAGCCAGGGCACCAGGTCCAGGCAGTGACCACAAGGACAGCACAGTTTTTGCAGCTTAGGAATCACGCATCTGCCCCCACCCAGATACTCACTCTGCTCACTCGCTGGTGTAGGGCCACTCTCTGGCCAGAGGGAGTGGATGGCTGTGCGCCTGGGGCCCTGCCTCTTCCGTGTCTCCTCCCTGGGAGGCAGCACCAGCCTCGGCCCCTTTGGCCTGGGGCTCCTGGCTCTCAGGGGTGGCGGCAGCCTTCCCTCCCTGGGCAGTGCCTTCCTCACTGCAGGCACCGACCTCTCCCTGCTCCGGCTCTTCCCCTGTGGGTGACGAGGCAGACGGATCACCCCACCCTCCTTCCGATTTCTCTTGAAGGACAGGCCACTCAATTTGAAAGCCTTTTTTTAAAATTTTTATTTTATTTATTTATATTTGGCTGTGCTGGATCCTCGCTGCTGCGCGCCGGCTTTCTCTAGTTGCGGTGAGAGGGGGTTCCTCTTCATAGCGGTGCGCGGGCTTCCCATTGCGGTGACATCTCTTGTTGCAGAGCACAGGCTCTAGACACGCGGGCTTCAATAGTTGTGGCTTGCGGGCTCTAGAGCGCAGGCTCAGTAGTTGTGGCCCACGGGCTTAGTTGTTCCACAGCATGTGGGATCTTCCCGGACCAGGGCTCGAACCCGTGTCCCCTGCATTGGCAGGTGGATTCTTAACCACGGCGCCATCAGGGAAACCCCACAATCCCCTTTTGATGATACTGGCAAAACACTGTCCCCAGTGAGTGTGTCCCATGCTTATACTGCAGGTGGGTGGGGCAGTTCAGGGTAGTTACATCAAAGGCAGCGGCAGGCTTCACCTGCATTACATCAGGAGACTGGAACTCCTTAGGGATCCTGCAGCAGTGAGTCTAGCCACGACCCCTGGACTGGGGTGGGGACAGCCGGATCCTGCCATTGCATGGTCCTCTCTCACCCTCATCATGACTAGAATGTCACAAATGTGGTGTCACTGTGACACTGTCCCACATCCACCACCTGCCTAATGCTTTTAACCCTGATTGATAATCTTTGATTCCATGATTTCCTTGGGGCTTGGAAAACAGGGTGCTAACACTTCCACGCTCTCAGATGGAGAATACCTTCTATGGTGTTTTCTTCTGTACAATTTTCCCTCCTCACCTGGGACAACTCCTTACTCTGAACCAAGTATTCACCAAGGCTGTAACATTGTATTTCTATTAAAAAGACATGAGACACTTTTGACAAAATGATACATTTATTACCTATGATCGGCAGATATATTGCTCATTTATTCTGTCCATGTTTATAAAGCATTTCAAAATAACAAAATTATTATATACCCCATACAATTCAGGGTAGGGTTGGGCTCAGGGAACCGCTTCATTGTTCACAGGGTGGGCAGAACCCTCTGTCTCCAAACATTTTTTGCACTAGTTTGACTTCCTGCTGTGAGTCCTGGTCCCAGTCTTGCTTGAAACCCCATGAGGTTAAGTTCACCACCCAAGGGGGGCTGGAATTTTCCCAGCCATAGGGATGAGCTTCTAGTTCAGAGGTGAAAGAGGGCCTCCTGGAAGGGACGAATATAGCCTCTGCAGCAGAAACAGGAGGAGACAAAGGCAGAGGGCACTGGGGCTGAAGCAGAGGGCCTCTGGGGGATCGTGGAGCTCTCAGGATCCAGCATTTCCCTGTGCTCAACCATGGGTTTCCATTCAGTAGAACAGGGTCTGCCTTAGAGAGCAGCAGAAACTTTCTTCTAGTAGTTTCCAAAACCTGAAGACAGGGCCCAGCAGGAACTTCGAATGGACCCAGGAGATCCCAGGATGCCAGGGAGCTACAAGCCCTTGATTACTGAGATGGTCCAGCCAATGGGCCCAGCTCCTGGAAGGCACGGTCAGGTAGTTTTGCAAGGACAGCCCACGACTAGGACAGACAGACCCGCACAATCACACTGGAGTTGGTAAAAAGGACTCCATATTGCTCGTTCCCAAACTCCAGGTTCGACACCCATTGTTCAAAAGACACAAAGCGAACGCCCTTCTTGAGGTTGGAGAACACATGGCTGCCCTACAGACAGAAAAAGGTAAGCCTCGTTGTGACATAGCCTTCCCCTCAAAAGCTGAGTTGGGGGTCTTCTGACAGGTGTATTTTCCATAGATGGCTGCAACAATGTCTCCAGTTCCACATGTACTTCTAGAATCAATGCCACTCCTCACCCAGAAGTGGAGTCTAATTTCCGTCCCCTTGAATCTATCTGGGTGGGTTTCCTTGTAACCCAGAGTGTGGTGGAAGTGGTACTGAGTGACTTTTGCCAAGTGATTTCTGAGGCCCAAACTAGACCAAGCAGAGAGATCCCAAGACCAAGCTCTGAGATTAAACCAAGAGCTGCTTGGCCAGCCACCAGCTGCTGTATACACACTCACACCCTACCCTGCCCTTCAGCTCCAGCCAGTGTCTGCAATGCAGCCACATGAGAGACCAGAGCCAGAAACGCCCAGCAGAGCCCTACTCGTAGAACCCAAGAGAGGTGAGAAAATGACTGCTGTCAATATTAAGCCACTAAATTCAGGGGCAGTTTGTTACGCAGCAGTAGATCAGCGGAGGCCCTACCATCCTTTCCCCACACCCCTTTCCCCACAGAGACTGACCTCAAAGGGGACTCTCCTCCACCGCCGGATGGGAAAAGGATTCGAAGAGAAATGATGCAGGACAGCCTGGTTGACGTCTAGAATTTGCACAATTAGCTGATATATACGTATACGGTTAGTGCCTCTTTGTTCCATCCAGCTGTGGGAGAAGGGAAACCTTACAGGCTGGACCTGCCGCCCATTCTCCCCGACCTGAATGGCCTTCCCATGTATACAAACCCAAAATGGTGCTGTGGTCCCCAGAAGTAGCACCATTAGGTCACTTGGGAGCTTGGCCCCTCTGCATACCCAATGAATCCATCTGTCCCAAATGTGCTTCCCAGCTGGTCTACAGGCACATTCAGGAGGAATGACCTAGAGCCGTGCTCTTCAAGGTACCTCCTCCCATATTATTTCTCATTCTATATTTCACTGGTAGCAAAAGATGTCATTTCCAATGGGTACAATGGTGATGTTTTAAGATACAGTTTTCTTATCAGTCGTTTAAAAGGATCCAGGGGAATCTATCTATGGTAACAGAATTCTGGATGGCGGTACCCTTGTGTTGGAAGTGCTGGGGAATGGGGCATGAGGCACGCTGAAGGTGGGGATGGCTGGCAACATCCCGTTCTTGGTGTAAGTGAAAGTGTTCAATTGGTCATAATTCTTTGAATTTCACACCCAAGATATGTGCATTTTTGATATTAGAAATTAAAAATTTAAAAGCAAGAGTAATTGGTTATATAAATACACAGAGAAGTAACTTTCTTTACAGAGACTTCACATCACTCCACTTCTTAGACTTAGATGTCCATTCTACTTCTCCCAGATTTTGTCCTTATATAATAATATTATGTTCTTTGGACTTTCATGCTTTTCTGTGCCAACCACACACACACAAAGAACATAATTAGACATTTAAAATTTTCTTGTGACCATAAAGCTCTAGGTGTCAACATCTTTTCTTTTCGATTATTACCTACTAGTGGTTCCAGTTATAGCTACAGATTGGAATCATCATTCTTGAAAAGATATCGTGTAGAAAAATTTTTTGGCCTGTCCAAAGCTGTGGTCTTTGCCCTCTGCTACTGGGATGTAATCTCTGGACCCTTGGAATGTTATGTCTGACAGGAATAACCTTGTTTGCCTACAGACTTGGGTCATAGTGGACAGCCAGCCAATGTGATTTGGTGGGAGCTGGCCACATCCATATAGATAGGGGGCCAGCCACTCCAGGAAAACCAACAATATGACTTAGGATGAATCACGCAGTACCGGTTGACCTGGAGGCTGAGATGATACACATGATAAAGCCCCTATAAACTCAGGCGAGCTTCCCTGGTTGGCAATATTCCATGCGTACTGTCACCATCGGAGGCCAGCAGAGTCAGGTGTCCTGACTCCACAGGGAGAGAGAGGGCAATGGAAGTCTGGTGTTGGATATTTCCCCTGGATGCTGCCCTGTGATCTTCCCACGGCTAATTTTAGTCTGTATCTGTTCCCTGTGATAAGAGTTTTCATTCAGTTCTATGTCTTTCTAGTCAGTTACTGAGTCTGAGGGTGGTTTTGGAATTGTGCCCTCTAACCTTGCAGTTGGCTCTAAACTTCTCAAAGATATTGATGCCTGACTCGCTCACCCCAGACACTCCAATTTAATGAATATGATGTGTGACCCAGGCATCAAGAGTTTTCAGTGTTCCTGGGTGATGCATGGCAAAATTGGGAATCACCGATTATTACAATGAAAAGCTACACCGTTGCTCTAAGCAACACAAATGTGCTTCAATAACTTACAAATGATTAAGTGAAAAACAGAAGCTTACTGTAAATATATCTCCTAATGAGGTGGGTTTTCGGGGTGGGGTGGGCGGGGGGAGTTTAAGATGTCTTGATTGAAACTGAATGTGGTAAGGCTGAAATTTCAAAATGGTCACTTTGCCTGTCTCCCCAGAGGTCTTTACATCTGTGGACCATACATCTTAGTGAGGGGCTTTTTTTTTCTGTAAAACTGGAGGGATGAGAGATAGGAATTGGGAAGGCATAACCAATGATGCTCCCACCATAGATGTGATCTTTAGCTGATGAATTTGAAAACAGGGAACATAAAAGTGTAGAGAATTTGTAATTTGCCTCCCTTAAAATTATCTGGGTCATGCATCCCTTGGAAAGTCTTCATGGACCTCAGTTTCAAGACCATCATACAGTGCACAAGAGTCAGACAAGTACGAGCCTCCTGCCAGGTCCTGCCAAGCCCTGGCTGTGCCCCCAGGGGAAGTCACCTCCCTTTCTGAACTTCTCAATTTGAGGTCTTAAAATACACTTTCCCACAGGATCAAGGATCACGAAGGGTGCTGAAACAGCTCAAACTTCACAGCACTGGCTTCGTGTTTGCCGTCAGTCAGCGCTCAGCAGAAGGGCAGTTTTGATCATCACACTCACCGGGCAGAGACACAGATCTCAATCTTTCCACTGTCCAGGAGTTCTGGCCAGAAACCCTCCTCCTCCAGGTCCAACACTTCCTTCTTTTGAAACCACCTAAGAAAGAGGAAGGTCAAGAGAGCAGGCCAAGTACTCACCCCCACAGCCCTGGCCCTTGGGGAATGGGGAGGGACGTTTACCTGTAACCAGGTAGGTAGTAGGCAGGTAGGAAGTGGACATCACAAGGAGTGGCAGGCATGCCCTTACATTTTCCCTCCTTTGTGCAGCCGTCCCCACCGCTCAGCATAGGCTGTTTCTGGAAGCCATCTATTAATTAAAAATTTTGTGCCCAAGTTCTTCCTCCACCTGTCAGCTCAGGTATAAGTCCCAGGGGTTTCCCCTGTGGTTCATCGCCGCCCCACCCTCCAAACCCTAGAGGTCGGTCGCAGGCCTCCGCACCCTCGCACCGGGTCACAGGAGGACCCCTTTCCTGGGCTCCCCACCTAGGCCCCTAGGGTTCCGGAGGAGGTTGCGTCCTATGGGTCGGCGCTCGCAGAAGCGGCCCAGGACGCAGGGCCTGGGGTCGTCGGCGGCCGGCAGGCAGGTGCTGACGATGGGCCACAGGGCGGCGTGTTTCCGGGCCAGGATGCTCAGCCACAGGGCCTGGCAGTCGACCAGGTCGCGCCAGCGCCGGCACACCCGGCGGCAGCGCCCGAGCAGCACGTGAGGGGGCACGTGGCTCAGCACCGTCTCCAGCAGCTCCGTGGGCAGCTGGCCCAGCCCCAGCGGCTCCTCGGGTTCCTGCTCTAGCAAGGGGATCCCGACAGGCTGGCCCCTAGAGGAGGTCTTCTCGCCAGGCTCCGCTGCGACTGCGGGACAACCAGGGCCAAGATGTCAGAGACCTGCAGCCTCCGTCAGCCCCGCCCATGCCAGCCACACCCCAAGACTGTCAGCCCCCAAACCCCGTCAGCCGCCTCCCCATCTTCACCACCCCCAGTCTTGTCCTCAAGTCCCCAGATTCCCAACCTGTCCTTGCCGGGCTCCCATCCCCTCCCCTCTCCACCATGCGCCCCAAACACAGCCCCGGACAGCCAACCGGCTCTGGGGCCGCGCGGAGCCCTGAGTCCTACCCTGCATCTCAGCGAGCGCTCCTCCTGGGTGGGCCATCACCTTGCTTCACGTGCCCTAATCTCTTCCTCCCCCCTTTTAATTCACCCGCCCCTCCCTTCTTAACAGCCGGCACCACCCTGCGGCCCCATCCTCCCTCTAACTGCCAGTCTCTGAGAGCCACTCCCTTCTCACCGACCTGCACCCTCCTCCCTCTGCTTCGTGCCAATTTACAGGCCAGGACCTCCCGTCCCCGCCTCCAGTAATCTCCAGACACCCTCTCCTTTGGGCTGTATTCAAATCCCGAGGAAACTACCACACAGAATCCGCAGAAGAGGGAGGGAGTAGGAACGCCAGGATGCAGAGTCTCTCGCTCTTCGTCCGCCCCAGTGGGCCCTTGGAGTGTCCCTAACCAGGCTGTAAAGCCCTTGGTGCTGAACAACTGCTGCTTTCCAGTCAGGCCTCCGGACGGGAGGCCTCATATTGTTGCCGAAATATCGGCTTACCTGGGCACCGAGGCCGAACAGAAATACGGAGACAGGGATTTTAGGAAGAGAGGGATAGCTTTATTTTTCGGCCGGGCAGAAGGGAAGACACAGCAGGCCAGCGCCTCAAGAACTGTGGGAATCCTTGGGAATCGGAGAAGATTTTATATGTGGGGCTCGAAGTCCGGGGTATATGATAAGGATCAAAGTAGTGAAGGTCTTGCGTTCTTCCTTTCCTTTGCATTAAAACAGAGCTGGCGTCAGGCCGCGCGGTAATTGGGGTCCGGCAGCCTGGTAATTGCGTCCGTTTGCCTCCCGCTTATCGGCTGCTGACCTTGTCTCTGAAATGCAAAAACTCTACGAGGTGATTTGTTACAAGGGGCGTATAGAATATAAGTGCCGCGACATAATAAGGTTAGGGAGTGAGGGGCGCGGGATGTAACTCACACAGCATTAGGGGTGATAGGTGCCGAATGTAAATTACATAGTGTCAGGGTGTGAGGTTCGCTTTGTAAGGCACAAATCTAGTTACTACAAATTAGTGACAGTTGAAGTAAAACAAGGAGTGATGAACTCTTCCCGGCCAGGTTTTGTTTCTTCTCTAGCCTGTTCGCTGTTCCCTTTGTTTTCCCTGGTCTCGGGAGAAGAAGAAAGAAAACTCTCACTTCTATTTACACTGCAACATGACTAACTCTTTCAGACCAGGTTATGTTTCTTCTCTAGCCTGTTCACTGTTCCCTTTATTTTCCTTGTTCTCAGGGGAGGGAAAACTTCATTTCTATTTTTGCTGCAACAATATTCCTTAGTTCCTGTAAAAATTCCTATCACATTTAAGGATCCAGCATCACTAACTCAGAGATCATTGCACAGGAGAAAGCAGGCTCCAGCAGGAGCTAAATGCATTTCGATCTGACTCCCTAAATGAGTGCTGTAACCAGTAATAACCCCAGCCAAACTTCATGGAGCCTCTTACTACCAGTCAGGGTAGCAACCCCCTGAGATAGGTATGGCTATGTCCCCACTTCCCAGGTGAGAAAACTGAGGCCAAGTGACCTGCCCAAGCTCACACAGCTAGTAGGTGACAGAGCTGGGATTTGAACCTAGCCTGGCTGCATCTAGAATCCTTGCTTTTAATCTGTATACCAACTCTACCCAATAAAAATAAAATGTGTGCTACACATATAATTTTTCAGTATCAGCAAGTAAAACCAGATATGGCTTCTTGCCCCCATGGAACTTACCTTCAAGGGGGAGAGACGTGGTAAACAGGAGACAGAATAAGCAAGTTATATACTGTTGGGGAAATCATTAAAAATAAAATCTGCCAACCCCCAACATCCTCTTCACAATTGTAGAAAAGATTCAGAGTTTTATGATGGAATAAACATTAAATCAGACTGTAATTCACATGGGCCATGATGAGCAGTGGACGTGACATGGAAATTGTGTAGTGTGTAATGTAGGTGATCAGTGTTCTGGGAAACAGAGCAGGCAAGGGGAAAAGGGCCATAAGCAATCTGGGTGGGGAGATCCTGAATTCTGAGAGACGGATTGACTATTACATGGGCCAAATTTCTTTTCGTTACATACACTGTCGATAAAATTAGTACTATTGAGGTTTTCCAACATATTCCAAAGTGCAATAGTGTAAGGAGCTCCAGCAGTTAACTCCTGACCAATCTGGTTTCATCTCTACTCCCACCCACTTGCTCCTCCAGGCAATTTGAAGCATATCTTAGAAACCACACCCTGCTGCCCATAGCAGTACTTTTTTTTTTTGGCCATGCTGCAGAATGTAAATTGGTGCAGCCGATATGGAAAACATTATGAAGTTTCCTCAAAAACTAAAAATAGAGTGGCCATATGATCCTGCAATCCCACTCCTGGGCATATATCCAGAGAAGACTATAGTTCCAAAAGATAAATACACCCCAATGTTCATTGCAGCACTATTTACAATAGCCGAGACATGGAACCAACCTAAATGTCCATCCACAGATGGACAGATGAAGGATAAAGATGTGGTACGTATATACAATGGAATACTACTCAGCCATAAAAAAGAAGGAAATAATGCCATTTACAGCAACATGGATGGACCTAGAGATTATCATACTAAGTGAAGTAAGTCAGAAAGAGAAAGAGAAATACCATATGACATCAGTTATATGTGGAATCTAAAATATGACACAAATGAACTTATCTATGAAGTAGAAACAGACTCACAGATATAGAGAACAGACTTGTGGTTGCCAAGGGAGAGGGGGCTGGGGGAGGGAAGGATTGGGAGTTTGGGATTAGCAAATGCAAACTATTTTATCTAGAATGGGTAAACAACAAAGTCCTACTGTATAGCCCAGAGAACTGTACTTAGTGTCCTGTGATAAGCCATATGGCTACACAAACAAACAATAAAACCCCAAGAAGAAACGAGTAACAATCACAATAAATCCGCGTTAGTGAGATCGTGGTGTGATGAAATAAAATGTATATTTTGAGGCAGGACAAGAGAAATTAAAAATAAAATTCTCTCCATGTGCTTTTTTGGGCCTCCTCTGTCCCTCCCTAATGCAACGTGTGCCTGCATTATGCAATCACCCAGAGCTCCTCAAAGACGGCAGTGCCTGCTCAATTGTAAAGATCATTTTTCCCCCTTTCTTCTGAAGGTTCACAATGTACTTTCCTGAAGAATAGAATTCTTTCCCAGCTCTGTGGGGGTCATGGTGACTTGCTACTCATTTTGTATATTCTTATCTGGGCAAGGTATCCTTGGTGAACTTGATGTAAAATATGTCATTTTGTTGTACAATCCTTTGTCGAGAAAATGTATATGACTGTACCTTCGACTTCTAACAGGCAGAATAGTTCTCAGAGCTTTCTGAGAATCTGCTTCCAGCATTATAACCCTGTTTGGCTTGAAGAAAATTCCCTTTTTTCTTTCTTTTTTAACTTGAGAGTTTATTGAATTTTCATCGACATTTTCTTGGCGTAGTCTGCAGGATATCGGAGACACCCACCAAAGGACACCAGGAGCCCCCCACCCTGAAACTTTGAGCCCCACCAGCTTCTTGGTATTCCTCAGGTGCTTCTCCAAGTTCTCCTGATATCCGGACATCATTGCTTAAACGCTGTCCTGAATTTTACTCCTGAAATTTATCTCTTTTTCTTGGGACTTGGAGTCCTGAAGGGGTTCAGGTACATTTCCTAGGCAAGGACCTAGGGGGAAATCTGGAGCGAATTGGGTTGTCTTGTCCTTTTGTAAAATTTGGCTTAAATTGGGAAGATTATGGGTATATGGTCTGAACAAACTGTCTGCTAGTGAAATGAGAGACTGAGCCTGCACAGCTCTGAAGGAAAAGGGACAACTGCTCCTTCTGGCCACGAGGTGGTCTGAGGTGACTGAGAACCTAGGGGAAGTGTCTGAGGATCAATCCTCGTGACCTGTAGCAGTCCCACAGAGGATCCACTACAATCAGTAAGTAAATTCTGCTTGTCATCGGGGCATAATAAAGGCTGATCATGTAGTGCCCCGAGAACCCCTGACAGTTTTAGACCACTGGAGGGAGAAACTGAGACACGTAAGAGAGTCAAACCAACCCAAGGATAGAACTCCCTTGGTGAACTAGACTCAGAAGCAGCACGCATTCACTCCATCACAACTGCCTTCAGAAAGTTGTTCAGATCATATCTGAATTAGGCTGCCAAATTAGTAATGGGAAACCATGCCTCAAAGGCCAAACAGCTCCTGGATGGGCAGCCACTCGCGGGAACTCTGCCTGGTTTCATGTACAATTGGAACAAAGCCAATGCACTTATCTTAACTCTTAAATGGCCAGGAGGGAGCTCTTTTCACATTTTAGAGAAAGTCAGCTTGAAAAAACACCTTTTCAAAGTTCTGACCCCAAGAGAATAAAAGTATTCCTAGGAGGGACTTCCCTGTTGGTCCAGTGGTTAAGACTCCACGCTCCCACTGCTTGGGGGCATAGGTTCAAAGATCCTACATGCTGTGAGGTGGAGCCAGTTAAAGAAAAAAAGTACTCCTAGGAGAAAGCTTGAAGTTATAACGTTTATTACATCCTTGAAATGTAAACACAGCCCACATCATCTGAGAACGCAGCCTTAGCTCAGTTAGTAGAACGTAAAACTGAAAGGAAGGAAAAGAAGGGAAAGAGGCTTTTTAAGTTCAAGCAAGAAAATTATGAGGTCTCTGTGTCTGTCTGGATGTATCCGTGTCTGTGTGTATGTTGTAAATATGCTATGTCCCTACCTCCAGACGGTGTTATCAAAATTAATTTGTAAAAGAGCTCTGTTTAACGGACTTAAAAGCAAGTGCTGGGCTTCCCTGGTGGCGCAGTGGTTGGGAGTCCACCTGCCGATGCAGGGGACACGGGTTCGTGCCCCGGTCCGGGAAGATCCCACATGCTGCGGAGCGGCTGGGCCCGTGAGCCATGGCCACTGAGCCTGCGCATCCGGAGCCTGTGCTCCGCAATGGGAGAGGCCGCAACAGTGAGAGGCCCGTGTACCGCAAAAAACAAACAAACAAACAAAAAAACACTAACCCAACTTTTTAAAGGATCACGTGATCTATAATTACTCTTTAATGACCAAAAACAAGTTTAAAGTGATGGTTTAATTAATATAGACATGTCTTTAGAGTCATCAACATTAAGTATAATACTTTTATTGTACCTAGGGTTACTGAAAGTCAATAAGCTCGTGTTATTTGTTATAAAATTTGTCAACAAGATAATTAATGGTATGATGTTATTTTCACAAGTAATTAAATAGAGATAAATGGGATAAAAGCTTTTGGGTGATGCTTTAAGAATAATATGTTTTATTGTATGTCTACCTGCAAACAGTTTCTCCAGATTTTTGGCAGTTTGAAACTTTAGAGTTCTGCTAACTCAAATCAAATGTTGGAAATTCATTGAATGTCTAGATCATTTTTAATAAGATAAAATACTAAAACATTAATTGCTAAAGAGGCCTCTGTTTACCTACTCTTGACCTCTTATTACAGAGAGACTAAATATGTATGAAACTATTAATAGATATATTTTGTGCTTTATTGAAAGATTGTACTATGAAATGGCATATATTTCTAGAAATTAATTTTTAAAAGGGAATACTGAGAAGAGAGTTTTATGCATGATCAAGATTAAGTTTCGATTTAATTTAATTAAATAAATGAATTTTAATAATAAAGGTAAAATGATGTAAAACTAGAATTTGGTTTTTTCTCTGTTGAGAGGACAAAGTTTTCTTGAAATATGGTTCTGCTTTTGATAAGAGATTGTAGAGTTTCTTTACCAGTGACTTCCTGCGCTTGCCTTTGAGATCTTTTATCGTCATTTTGGTTATATGTATCAGTATTGCCTCACAGTGACTTCTGATTCTATTTGACCAAATTTAAAACATTTTGATGTCTTTGACAAACTTTCTCAAATCAAATTCTAAATGAAGTTCTTTTGACCTCCAGCTAACTCTGGGATGCTTCAGTGAGGGCCCCTGAACATCCCAAAGGGAGGTATGAAACTAGTTAGGTATATTTGGTATATTAAATGACCTGGGAAACAATGCCAAATGAGTAATAATAAATCTTAAGTTACATTGTAAAGGTAAATATTATTAATATAAATGTTCTAGAAATTACAGGAAGTTCTTAAAATTTGAAGTGTCCTGGTATGATGTCAGTCATCGTTTTAGCTGTTATCTTAAAAAGTTGTAAGTCACAACAAATTTCTTTTTCAGCCTTTTGCATATATAGACAATTATTGTCTTACACTGATGCTTTTACAAAAATGCTGGTAGATGACTCGCTTTTTTTTTTTTTTATGGTTTTTGCTTTATTTATTTATTTATTTATTTATTTGGCCATGCAGTGCGGCTTTCAGGATCTTCCCTGACCAGGGATCAAACCCGGGGCCCCGCAGTGAAAGCGCCAAGTCCTAACCACTGGACTGCCAGGAAATTCCCAGATGACTTGCTTTTATGCTTCAAAACTAAATTAGACTCAGTAGCAAAGGGACTTCCACCTTGTGGGATGGTTATTTCAGAAAAGGCTGTCTTCTGGAGGGCTCCTGTAGAGTAAGCTACAGCCACGTGCAACAACATGGATGGACTTTAGAAGGCTATGGATAAGGTAAATACACCAGACGAAAAGGAGCAAATGCCTTTTCTCAGTCTGTGGCTGGTTATAGATGGAGTCAGGTTACACTCTCTGTGTGTACATTATACTTCAATAAAAAGGTAAAACAAATATACAAACAAAAAATGAGATTGGCCCCAAGCTGGTAACTGTTGAATCTGGGCGATGAGGACATGAGATTTGATTATGCCATTTTCTCTCCTTGTGTGTGTGTGTGTTAAAGTTCAAGGTTAAAAAAAATTAAATTCCATATATGATGCAGCAATTCCACTTCTGAGTATATACCCAAGAGAACTGAAAGCAAGGTCTTGAAGAGATAGTTGTACACTCATGTTCATAGAATTATTCACAACGGCCAAAAGGCAGAAGTAACCCACGTGTCCCTCGACAGATGACTGGATAAACAGAATGTGGTGTTTACACACAGTGGAATATTATTCAGCCTTAAAAAGGAAAGAAATTCCGCTACATGCTGCAACATGGACCTTGAGGACATTACTCTAAGAGAAATAAGCCAGGCACAAAGAGACAAAAACCGTATGATTCCACTTATATAAGGTTCTTAGAGTAGGGAAACGCATAGAGGCCAAGTAGAATGGTGGTTGCTGGGGGTTGCAGTGGGGAGACGGATTAATGGGTCCAGAGTTTCAATTGTACAAGTTGAAAAGAGTTCTGGAGCTGGGTTACACAACAATGTGAATGTACTTAACATTATTAAACTCAAAGATGGTTAAGATGGTGAAATTTGACTCTTTAAGAATATTTTTTATTAAAAAAATTTTTAAATTCGATTTACAAAATCTTAAGGTGGCTCAGAATAAATCTAGCAAAAGATACGCAATATTTTATGAACAATTTATAAAACTTTATTGAAGGGCGTTAAAGAAGAGTTAAGTATTGACACACAAGAGGACAAGATCTCCAGGTAACAATATGGACTAATCCAAAAGCACAGCCTCAGGGCAAACATGAAGCTGTGGGTTGGTGACTACAATATATCATTTCCATAAAACTTAAAAACACATTTAAAAAATGCTATATAATAATTGTGGGCCAGGTACTTCCCTGGTGGCACAGTGGTTAGGAATCCACCTCCCAATGCAGGGGACGTGGGTTCGAGCCCTGGTCCAGGAAGATCCCATATGCGGCGGAGCAACTAAGCCCATGTGCCACAACTACTGAGCCTGCGCTCTAGAGCCCGTGCGCTGCAACAAGAGAAGCCACCGCAATGAGAAGCCCGTGCACCACAACGAAGAGTAACACCCTCTCACCTCAACTAGAGAAAGCCCGCGTGCAGCAACGAAGACCCAACGCAGCCAAAAATAAATAATTAAATTTTTAAAAAGATTAAAAAAATAATAATAATTGTGGGCCAAACATATGGAGAAAAAGGAGAACGTAACCCAAAGCGTGTGCCTTTCCAGGACGGTGGCTGGGGGTGGAGAGTGGCATTGGAGGGAGGGGGCAGGTATGGAGTGTTTGGTTTGTCCCAGCTAAGGTTTGAGACCTGGCAGTCTCGGCTTCAGAACTGATGCCAACGGCTCCCCTAGGCTCCATGCCAAGTTCAGGGACTGCTGGTGGAGAAGGACCTGGGGCTCAGGGCACCTGCCTCCACCTGCCCCCCAAGAGCCAGCTCCTGGCTGAGACTGGTTCCCTTCCGTCACTGCCCTGCTCAGATGCCCCGCACAGCAGGTTAGAGGCGGGCTCAGGAGCCTCCTTCCTGTGGACCGGGGTTCAGCTGTGTGACTTTGGGCAGGCTGCTGCCCTCCCCAAGCTTTTTTTCTCATTTTGTAAACTGGGATGGTAACAAGGCCTACCTTCCTAATTTTGGGAATTCCCTGGTGGTCCAGTGATTAGGACTCAGTGCTTTCACTGCCGAGGGCCCAGGTTCAATCCCTGGTCGGGGAACTACGATTCAACAAGCCGCGCAGCACAGCCAAAAAAAAAAGAAAAAAACACTTCCCAGTTTTATTTTCTTACATGGTAAGTATTAAAAGATATAACCCACACATACCAAAGCTCTTTGGGGTCCTCAAAAATTTTTAAGAGGGTAATGTTTATAAACTGTTGCTGTAATTGAAATTTACCAGGTCCTTCTGCCATGGGGGGGGGGGGTGAGTGTTGGAAGGGCCAACCACAGGACAGTTAGCAGATTTCTGGCTTTGTCATGAGAAGAAATTAACAGTTGTTTTCCAACCCCACTGTAGTCGTCGCAAGACTCTCAAACATCGTCTATACACTCAACAAAGTTTCTAAATTACTATAATTTTGGACCTGTCCCTAGATCTTGAAGTTTAATGCACTGATAAAGAAGTACATATATTACTGTATTACATATCCAAAAAAAATCGTGTATCTGTAATTCAATAGCATCCGTTTCTTTTGTATCCTGTGTTTTTTTTTTTTCTTTTTAATACATGTTAAAACATGATTTGGAGAAGGGCTTCACCAGCCCGCCACAGGTGACTTTAACAAAAACAACGTTCGTAACCACAGCTCCTGGAAGACCACCAGAAAAACTAGAACTAAGGGGAAGTTAAAATTGCTGAGGGTGAGCAGGGTCTTGAGGGTATTTGAATATGGCCAAGAGAGTTGCTTTTTATTACATTTTAAGCTGTAATGGAGACTCCAGAAGGTGGGGGAAAAAAGTCCAAACAGTGCAAAAGCCCATCTTGAACCACCCCTACACCCTCAGTGTCAGTCTATGGAATCAGTGTTCCCAATCAGCAGACACTGCTATACCTGACTTGACAAAGCCAAATTGTGGAGTCATTTGATCTGCAGACAGGAAGACGAAACAACTAAAACCTGGACCCTCTGACTTTTCCTGCTGCTCTGGGAAAATACCCAAGGGTATTTTTGCAGCAAGCCACTCACAACCTTCAAACAGCTCACAAAGGTTTACAGAGAAAATACTCACTTGCTCGCACCTAGACCCCAGGGCAATTTCTGGAACTCATGCATTAATAATAATAAAAATAACAGCGGATTCTTATCCAGCCCTTACTCTGGGCCAGTCCCTGTTCTCAGCGTGAAATTTCATGTGTCAACTGGTTTAATCCTCACAGTAGCCCATAGTGTCCATACTGTTATCACCCTCATTTCACAGGTGAAGAAACCAAGGCCCAGCGGGGTCGAGTAACCGGCCTCGGGCGCACGACTCAGAAGCAGCACCGTCATTCGGTGGACTTTGATTTTCTGTTTTCAGCATGCCCGGGGGCCTGAGGAGGAACCGGCGTGGACTAAGCTTGCAGAGTGAGGAAGGCGGAAGGAACTGCCGAGAATACAAAGCCGGCGCCGCGGGAAGGGATGGGAGAATCTCCCCACACCCACCTCGGTCGCAGGCGCAGGTGCCAGCACCCCTGGGTACCTCAGGATCCGGCAGGGCCAGAGCTGGGGACCGGTGTCAGTGCCCTGGGGGCTCCGTAGCTGCGGGATGGGGCTCCTGGGGGACGAGCAAAGACCTCCTGTCCGGGTGCTCACCTGGAGGCCGGCTTGGAGGTGGCGGCAGCAGCTTATCAAATTTACCTAGGTCCCCTTCCCCCGCCCAGCCCGGGGAGGCGGGGGCGGGGGGAGGTGGGCGCGTGGGCATGGGCCGCCCAAGACCAGCCGGACCTGTGGAACCCGGGGCGCCAGCTGTCTGGGGAGGCCGTCACCTGGAGAAGGCAGGCTCTTCCGGGGCTGGGATAGCTGTGGGCGGCGGGATGTCTCAGCGCCTACAAACTCATAAAATACCGCTGTCCCACTGGTGCCCCGAGACGCGCATGCTGGGAGTTGGAGCCCCAGCGGGTGAGCCAGGGACCTGGGGGGAACCTCCAGGCCCAGCTCCCGGCCCCCAGATTGACAGTCCCGGCCTGGCTCTGCCCCGGCAGGCAGGCAGGCAGGTCCTCGATGGGCTGGAGACCGAACTGGAGCGGGAAGGGAAGGGCTGGGGAGGAGGAGGGTGGGTATACAGGTGCAGGGTCAGGGGAGACAGGTGGAGATGGGGAGGAATTGGGGTCACTGAAGGCAGAATGGGATGCTGGGTAAGGGGCAAGGAGGACGGGGCTGCTCCAGGTGGGACGGAATTCTTGGGCCGTCTGGGGATGGAGTGGGGGGATTGAGGTTACTATGATGGAAATGGAAGGTTGGAGGATGGAGTAGAGGGTGATGAGGTCTCTGAGGGCAGGGTGGAATGCTGGGGATGGGGTTGCCAAAGGCAACTTCCTACACTGAGACCCCCCAGCCCCACTCCCAAGCCTCTTGCATTGAGAGTGAGCGGTGGGTAAGAGCAAGGGCTCTGGAGCCAGGACCCCTGGGTTCCAATCCCCGCTCCATCACACCTGAGCCACGCAACTGAGTCACTCCGTTGATCAGCTCCGTCATCTGTGACATGGGGCTGATGAGCAGTGGCCACCACACAGAGGAATGTCGTCAGGCTCCCATGAGTTAATCTATGTAAAATGCTTAGCAGCCAGCGAGGCTCAGAGGGCATTCGCCTCTCAGTAGTGATGACTGTTTTTGTTTTTCTCCAGCATCTGGATAACCATCCCTGTGAAGACCTCCCTGCCGTCCTCCCTCCCTCCGTGTGATCTTGCCTGATCCCCCTTCTTTCCCCATCCTCCCCAGCCGCTCCTGCTGTTCTGAAGGGATCTCATACACGTTAGACCCTTGCCCTTCCCCTTTCTGCTTCCCCCCTTCCCTCTACCGTGTGCTCCCCTCGTCCCTGCTGGTCCTGCTGCTGTCCGCTCCTCTGTTTCTCCCTGGGAGTCCAGGGGTCCCCAAAGGCTCCCAGCGCTGCCCCTGAGCAAGCCCACCTGTCCTACCCAGGTGAGTGTCTGCGACCTCTCCCTGGGCATTTCCCAGTGAGAATCAGGAATCCCACACTGATTTCTAGGCTGGCGGTTCTCTCTGAGCCTCATGTGTCCACCTCTGTTAAATGGAGATTATAAGCAGCGGCGCATCTGGCTGTGTGGGAAATGCCTCTGGAGCCCAGCCTATAGTAAGCGCTCTCCTAAGGGGGCTGCTGTCGTCCTCGCTCATCGCGGTGTTCCCACAAAGCTCCCTCCTGGTCCTTGATCTTCTGGTGGAGGTGCAAGGAGGTAGTAGGACCTTGGACTCTGGACCCTCTGCACCCAGACTTCCTGGGTTTTAACCCCAGCTTTGCTGCTTACCTGCCGTGTAAACTTGGGCAAGTGACTTAACCTCTCTGGCCTCAGTCTCCTCATCTGGACAATGGGGTAATATTAGTGTGACCTCAGAGTGACGAGTAAGTGAAATATCAGCTGTGAAGCAGCAAAAGGGAACTTGGCGTGTGGCGGTGCTTCTCACACGTTTTTGTCTCAGGACGCTTTGGCACAGCTAAAAAAATTATAAGAACCTTAGAGAGCTTCAGTTTATGTGAGTTACGTCCATGATAGTTGCCATAACAGAAACTAAAATGGAGGCATTTAAAACTATTGATTCAGTCATTAAAAATGAGCAATAATAAACCCATTCATTAGTAAGGTAGATGACATTTTTCATGAAAAATAACTACACTTTAAAAAAGAAAGGGAGGGCTTCCCTGGTGGCGCAGTGGTTGAGAGTCCGCCTGCCGATGCAGGGGACATGGGTTCGTACCCTGGTCTGGGAAGATCCCACATGGTGCGGAGCAGCTGGGCCCGTGAGCCATGGCCGCTGAGCCTGTGCATCCGGAGCCTGTGCTCCGCAACGGGAGAGGCCACGACAGTGAGAGGCCCGCGTACCATAAAAAAAAAAAAAAAAAAGAAAGGGAATATAGTGAGGAGAGGCATTGGTTTATCTCTCTTTAAGTCTCCTTAATTACTCCTCCTATCTGCGACAATTCCTCAGTCTTTCCTTATTCTTTTATGTGTCCTTGACACTTTTAAGGTAGTTTCTTAAGGGTTAGTTGCAATGAGAATCTGAAACCACACGAATGAACTGGCTTTGGCATTTGCTGGCTAAGTGACCTTGGACAAGGCACTTTGCCTGGAGGCTTCTGTAAAATGGAACAAAAATAAAACCCATTTCACTGTGAAAACCCAGTGAGATCACAGCTGGCCTTTGTTTGGCCTACACAATAATGATAATAATAACAAATATACTCTTACAAGCGATTCAGATGGAAGACTCATTTAACCTCTTATTGGACCTTAAGCTGTAAGTACTATTGTTCCTTCCATTTTACAAAAGAGTAAACTGAGGCTCAAAGACATGAAGAGTCTGACCGCAGGTCACATAGCCTGGAATTTGAACCCAGGCAGGCTGGCTCAAAAGCCTGTCATATTTGTTTTTAAAACTGTAAACTTTGTACTAATTTTAGATTTAACAGAAATTTTGCAAAAAATATTACAGAGTTCTTATATCCCCCTCACCCAGTTTCTCCTAACGTGAACATCTTGACATTTTGGAGTACTGAGCTGTTGTCTTTCTGATTTTGTTTGGTTTTTATAGAACAGTCCTCATTTGGGGGTTATCTGCTATTTTCTCACGATTGGAATACGTATTGAATTACGTATTTTTCTGGCAAGACTGTCCTAGTGGGATGTAGTGCCCTTCTCAGTGCATGGTATCAGAGTGTTCATGACACTGACATGTCTTATTGCTGTCACTGGTAATGTGAACCTTCATTGCTTGGTTAAAATGGTGCCTGCTGGGTTTCTCCACTGTAAAGCTTTTATTCTTTCCTTTGTATAAATATCCTTGTAATGAATATCTAGGGGAAGATTCCTTAAGGCTGGAAATCAGGTTTCTCCTGAAACTTTTGTGCACTAATTTTAGCATTCATTGGTAAATCTTGTCTGCCACAATTATTAGCATGGGGTGTGCCTAATTGTGATTTTGTAACTTTCTAATTCCCTCTCTCTGTCTAATTGAAATTTTACTGTAAGGAAGGGCTATCCCTCCCCGCCCCCTCTATTTATTTGTTTGTTTGTTTTGGTTATTTATTTATTTGGTATGGACTCTCGGATATTTATTTTATCCCATGAATTAAACTCAGTACCATTGCTATTTATTTTGTGGCTCAAATTGTCTCTGACTTGGTCTTTTAGAACTCCTTCAGCTTGGCTTCTGTGTTCTTTCCACAACCCCACTCCCATCGTGTCCTGAGCACTGCCTCACCTTCTGGCACCACCAATTATCCCAGACTCATCTTGTATATTTCCTACCCCATCTCTCGAATCAACTACTTCTCCAAGGAGCCCTGGTTCCTTTGATTGGAGAATGGGTATTTAGAAACTAAGATCTGAGCACTAGGTGTGCTCACTGCTACTGAGGCGTCGCTGCTCCTAGGCCCTCTCACAAACAGGGCTTGACAATACATGCGGATATGTTGATATGCATACGTACACACCTATATTTCTATATATATATGAATGTATAAATATGAAGCCCGCTCATGCTCTTAACGTCATCCTATACCACATGGTATTTTTAAAACCTTGATTTGCTGACGTTTAAGAATTAATTAGGAGCTATCACTTAAAAGTTTGTATATCTACTCTTACATGCTTTTGGGCTATAAAAACCACCGTATATGGCTTCCCTGGTGGCGCAGTGGTTGAGAGTCCGCCTGCCGATGCAGGGGACGTGGGTTCGTGCCCCAGTCCGGGAGGATCCCACGTGCCGCGGAACGGCTGGGCGCGTGAGCCATGGCCGCTGAGCCTGCGTGTCCGGAGCCTGTGCTCCGCAACGGGAGAGGCCACAACAGTGAGAGGCCCACGTACCGCAAAAAAAAAAAAAAAAAACACCGTATAAAGATTTGCTCTAGAAGTTGACAGATTGAGTGGTACCAGAGCTGAACGATGGCTCCTCTCTGAGGCAGGGCAGGCTCTACGCTTTGCAACATACTCCACGTCTCCCTGCTGCCTTACTCCTTACAGCTGGCCCTTGTCCCCATGTGTATTACCTAGCTGGCCTCTAGACATCTGAGTTGACAACCCCTAAACTATGTCATGTGTAAAATACGCGGAACAGGCCTGCACCCAGCAACGATATTAATAATAATATTCATTCACTCATGTAACCCTGACTGTACTAGGCACTGTTTCAAGTACTTTACTTTTATTTTTTTACATCTTTATTGGAGTATAATTGCTTTACAATGGTGTGTTAGTTTCTGCTTTATAACAAAGTGAATCAGCTATACATATTACTTTACTTTTACTTATTCATCTAAGCCTCACAGAACCCTATAGGGAAGATACTATTATTATTCCATTTTATTGAGAAGGAAACTGAGGCTCAGAGAGGTGAAGTGACTTGCCCAAGGAAAGCACAGCTTGGAAATGGTGGAGCGGGGATTGAACTTGGAAAGCTGCAGAACCTGTGATCTTAACTACTAAATGTTCAAGAGCCCCTCAGTCTCTCGTTATTGCCCCTCACGCTCCTCACATCCCTCCCCACCCCTGCCCAGGCCTCACTGCCCGACCCCCATTTCCTTTCTCTCCAGGTGAGACAGGCTGCATGACTGTAACTTGGACCACATGGGTCCCAACCCCCTCGGAAGTGCAGTTGTTCGGGCTGCAGCTAGGGGGGGCCCCTGCCCCTCAGGGCTCAGGGCACCTCCAGCCCCTCTATGGATGGGGGCATTCTCTGGCGGAAGCTCTACATACACCGACCGAATCACACTGCAGGGGCTGCTGCCCAGGGTCCAGTATGGTGAGAGGGACCCTGGGCCCAGGTGTTGAGGGGGCAATGGGAAGAGGAGTGGGACGTGGGCTAGAAGCTGCTATTGGCGGGTGGCTCAGGTGGGCTGGTACCCCTTCTGCTTACCTGCAAGCCTATTGTATAAGACCCTGGGATGAAAATGGAAGGCTGGGGACCTGGGGTGAGGTGGACAGAAGGGGCATAGGGCAGACCCATTCAATCCCCACACCAGTTGAAGACGGATGGGGGTGAAGGAGACATCCTGGGGTGCCCCCCACCCCACTCCCCAGCCGACTGTGACCTTTTCCTTTCCCCTCAGTTTACTGCTGCGGCAGTACTCAGGGCTGGAGCCGTCGGTTCCTCTTCAGGGCCCTGAAGACTGGGCCCCACTGGAGCCCCTGTCTGGCTGTGTTTGGGGACATAGGGACTGACAATCCTAGGGCCCTACCCTGACTGTGCAGTGACACCCAGCAGGGCAGGTACGACACTGTTCTTCATGTGGGTGAGGCATCAGCCAGGGTGCGCCTGGAGGTTTGGGGTCGGGGAGGGGAAGCTTGGGTGGGAGGCAACGCCAGGACCGCGGAGGGGACCTGGGCCGGGGCTAGCGTGGCTCTGCAGGCTGGGGGATGAGACTGGCCACAGAGACGGTGCTGTGGTCAACCAGGCTGCCCAGGTTAAAATCAGTCTTGACGCTTCGAGCTATGTGCGTTGGTTTTCTCCTCTGTATTATTGTTCTAAGGGCTAAGACTAGGTTAGAATTCACAGGGCTCTTGTGATGACTAAATAAGTCGATATTGCCTGTCCTGTTGTAAGTGCTACATAAGTGTTTGTTGTCATGATCATTTCTGTTGTGATTTGAGAGGACGGGAACCAGATGGGAGATGGAGATTGGGGCCGATATAGTTCAAAGCCATAGTAGACTCTGGAATCAGGCTCCCAGGGTTCGATTCCTGGATCCTCACTAACCAGCTCTGTGACCTTAAACGAGCACTTAACCCCTCCGGGCCTCAGTTTCCCCATCTGAAACGGGGATGATAATAACATCCACCTCAGAGGGTGTTTTGAAGATTCAGGTGATCGAGCATGTAAAGCATCTGAAAATGTGCCTGGTACCTGACTAGACTATGTCAGTCTTTTTTTTTTTAATTCACCCTTATATATTTTTTTATTTGTTTATTTTGGCCCCTCCGAGGGGCATGCAGGATCTTAGTTCCCTGACCAGGTATTGAACTTGTGCCCCCTGCAGTGGAAGCACCGAGTCTTAAACCACTGGATCACCAGGGAATTTCCCAGACTATGTCAGTCTTAACGTTGTTATTACTCTGAGAAGGGGTGAGATGGCGGCTGGTGTGCTCAGAGCACAGGAGACCGGCAAGGTCCTGCAGGGGCCCTCGGGGACCAGAGGCTCAGGAAATGGTTCCAAGCGCACATGTGGGTGGGTGTGAGGTAGGGATCGGAGAATCAGGACGCCTCACAGTGGGGGCGACCGGGACTTGCACAGCCCGCACGTGACCAACCAGGTCTCTCAAATCTGGAGAAAGCAGAGCCAGGTCTGGGTCCTCATTCTCTCCTCCACCCCCCAGGAGACTTTTTTTACAACATGAATCAGGGCAACGCTCACGTCAGGGACAAGTTCATGAATCTCGAACCTGTGGCCGCCAGCCTTCCATACATGCGTGTCCTGGGAATCACGAAGACCGCTAGTGAGGCCTGAGGGCTCAGGGTGGGCAAGGGCCTGGCCAAAGAAAAGTCCTTCCTAGTGTCTCACCTTAGTCTCTCGTACTGCAGCAGCTCATTTGTGGAAGTGAGAGGAAAGGAGATGAGGGCTGGGCTGGGAGCCAGGCCTGGCCTGACAGTGGGAGGTGGGGGTGGGCGGGGGCACCCAGACCTTCTCCCCACCGTTTTACTTCCTTTTATCCAGCAACTTCTCCAACTACAAAGCTCGCTTCGTCATGCCAGGGGACAGTGAAGGCCTGTGGTACCGGTAACCTGAGGGAAGCTGGGGGACTGGCCTCCCTCCCCTGAAGGATGGGAGATGCAGGAGAGACCCCATATTTGACCCCTGCCCTTTGACCCTTCCAGCTGGGATCTGGGCCCGGTACACATCATTTCCTTCTCCACCGAGGTATATTTCTTTCTCCATTACGGCGCCACCTGGTAGAGAGACAGTTTCGCTGGCTGGAGAGCGACCTCCAGGTAACCTGTGGATGTCCCCGTTGGACCTGCCTCGCCTCCCCCTCCTGCAACCCCTGCCCCTCACACTGCGCCCTTCTCTGCAGAAAGCCAATAAGAACCCAGCAGCCCCGCCCTGGATCATTACCATGGGTCACCGGCCCATGTACTGTTCCAGTGCTGATTGGGATGACTGCACCTGGCATGAAAGCAAGGTGAGGACCCCCTCCCTGGGGAAAAGGTGCTGAAATCCAGGTTGGGGGGTTGGCCCGAGTCAGCCCTCACCTCCTTGCTCATCCGGCCCAGGTTCGCAGAGGCCTCCTTGGCAAGTTCTATGAGTTGGAGGATCTTTTCTATAAATACGGTGAGTGACCCCAGGGGACTCCCCAGCCCCAGACCCCACGCCCCATCTCTCCTGGATTCAGGGACCTGACCCCCCTCTTGCTTTGTATCAGGGGTGGACCTGCAGCTGTGGGCTCACGAACGCTCCTATGAATGCCTGTGGCCAATTTACAACTACCATGTGAGGCCTGGGGTGGGCTGAGAGCCATGTGGCTGGTGTCAGTGGACCGCCCCCTCAAGGTCAGAACCGCGGGGCCTGGCTGGGTATGACAGGCGCCTCCCCTTTGTCCCTTCTCCAGGTATTTAATGGCAGCCGAGAGATGCCCAACACCCACCCTTGTGCCCCCGTCCACATCATCACCGGATCTGCCGCGAGCAGGGTGGGGGGAGGGGGGTGCTGCTTTGGCTTCTGATCTATTGAGGGCTGCACTTGTACCAGCCTGGGTGCCTCATCCTTTATACAGCTGCTATCTCTTAGGTGGTTAGATGCACCTAGTATCAATAGCATGCCCATTGCACAGATGTGGAAACAGAGGCTCAGACAGTAAAATACTCCTTCAGAATCGCAGGATCAATAAGTGGCGGGGGCAGGGGGTGCTTGCCCAGGTCTACTGGATGGATCCAGGGCAGAGGGCTTATTATTAGCATTGTAACTGGACTCCAGACTTCATTCACATTGCACCAGCTTTCCCACCAATGACCTTTTTCTGTTTCAGGATCCCACACTGTATTTAGTTATTGTGTCTCCTTAGTCTCCTCCAAACTGTGATGGTTCCTCCCTCTTCCCTTGTCTTTCATTCAGGTCAGTTGTTTTGTTCAGAATGCCCCTGGATCTGGGTTTGTCTGATATTTTCTCCTGCCAAGATTCGGGTTATGCATTTGGGGCCACACAGTCACAAATGATGGTCTGTCCTTCTCAGCGGGCCATACCGGGGGGGTCCCTGTCCTCACTGTGTCTCATTCCTGGAGGGATTTCTCTGAATCACCTGTTTAAGGAAGTGTCTGCTGGGTTCTTGCTCTGTAAAGTTGTTGTATTTCCCTTTTTAGTTGATAAACATCTTGGGGGAGATGCTTTTAGACCCTGCAAATGTCCTGTTTCTCCTCTAACTTTCACCTGCTAATTTTTGAACCCATCAGTGGGTCTTGTCTGTTACAGTGATCACTGGGATGTTCCACTGGGGATCTTCTATTTCCCTCATTCCTCCTCGATTTATTAGTTAGCATCCTCCCATGAGGAAGAGTTGTCCCTTCTGCCCCATTTATTTGGTTAGTTAGTTATGGATTTATACTAGTATGGCCTCATGGGTAATTATCTTCTCCCGTGGGCTCTAATCCAATACTCCTGCCGTTTACGCTGCTGCCTAGATTGCTCTAACTTTGGCCACTGGGAACTCTTCAGATCAGGCCGTGTCCTTTCGATGTGTCCCTGTCGTTTTGTGGGCTCTCTCTTACTTTTTGGCACTACAGGGTGCTCCAGGATCATCTTCTGTCCCCCTACCCCCACCCGCCGAGCCTTGGAATCAGTCACTTCCACAAGAAGCGAGGGCTTATTTTTTAAGCTGTTTCTTACAAATTAGTGAGATCAAAGTAAGAACCTCTCATGATAAAAATTCAAACAGAACAGAGGGCAGGAGGTAAAACTCTCCACACCCTTCTTAGTCCCACTCTCAATGGTTACATCTCGGGTGGCATTTGAGAATATTTTCCATGTATGCAAATGAGTCATTGTCTCAATGGAGATGTGTTACGGCATCACCCACTTTTTAAAAACAGCTTGGATCATGCTTCACACCCTAGCAGTTCTCAGCCTTGGTGCACGTTAGAATTACCTGGGGAGGTTTTAAAACTCCAGTGCCTGGGCCCAACCCCAGAACAAACACCAGAATCTCCGAGGGCTCGGCCCTGGCATTGCCACCCCTGTGCGGCCACCACCTGCAGCAGGAAATAGAATGTTATCAGTGCAGGTGGCTCCTCATAGGTGTAGGTGATCACTATTCTGACCTTAATCAGTGCAGATTAGCTTTTTTCTTTCATTTTAAATTTTGAAATTATTTTAGACTAACAGAAAAGTAGCAAAAATAATACAAAGATGTTCCATATCCCCTTTACCAAGATTTCCCAAATGTGAACATTTAACCACGCTTGTTTCAATCTCTGTTTTTGTCTGTCTGTCTGTCTAAGTGTGTGTGTGTGTGTGTGTGTATACATCTTACTATTATTTTCAGATCCGATGAAGAGTACGTTGCAGAAATGATGCCCCTTTATCTTTCCATCTGTATGTCCTAAGAAAACGAGGACATTCTCTTACATCAGTACAGTATAATAATCAGATTCAGGTAGTTAACATTGATAATATACCATTATCTAATCTCATTCAAATTTAGCCAATTGTCCTATTCATGTCCTTTAAATTAAAGAATTTTTTTTTTCTGGTCCAGAATCTAGTCTAAGATCATACATTCTACTTCCGTGTCTTATCTCTCTCCCTTCCTTTTTTTTTTGCGATACGCTGGCCTCTCACCGCTGCGGCCTCTCCCGCTACGGAGCACAGCCTCAGGACGTGCAGGCCCAGCGGCCATGGCTCACGGGCCCAGCCACTCCGTGGCACGCGGGACCCTCCCGGACCGGGGCACGAACCCGCGCCCCCTGCATCGGCAGGCGGACTCTCAACCACTGCGCCACCAGGGAAGCCCCCTCTCCCTTCCTTTAATCAGAAACATTTCCCTACTCTTTCTTCATTCTTCATGACTTTGAAAAATTTGAAGAGCATAGCAAAGTTGTTTTGTAGACTATCCCTCAGTTCGGATTTGTCTGATGTTTGCTGGTGATTAGACTGAAGTTACACATTTTGGGTAAGAATAAAAAGCGATATTGTGTTCTTTTCAGTGCACCCTATGAGGAGGTGCGTGGTATCTCTTTAGCCCCTTTAAGTCTCAGTTTACACATCTTCTCCACCATAGTCACGGTTTTCCCCTTTAAAATTAACAAGGGTCTCCTGGAGGTACTTTGAGACTCCACAAACATCCTGATATTCCTCAAATTTTCGCCGCTACTTTGACCATCCATTGATGGTTCTGGCTTCAATCAGTTACTATGATGATGGCTGCAAAATGGTGATTTTTTTTGTTTTTGAGGCTGATGCTCCCTCATCCTTTCTGCTCACATTACCTGGGTTTCTACTGCAAGAATAAGCACTTCCTCTCCCCCAGGCAATGACGATTTCAATAGCTTTCTTGGAGGGTCTACTGTGCAGCGATGGTTGAGAGCCACCAATTTCTTCTATTCTGTGAATTGCATTTTCCCCTTAACCATACGTCTTGGCCATTTTTCTCTACCACCCCACTTTGTGATGGCTACCCTATAATTTATTTAACTTACCCCCACTGATGGCCGTTTGGCTGGCTTCCAGCTCAGGGCTTTTCGAGAAAATGCTGCAGTGGACAGTCTTGTACAGCCAGGCACTGTTCTAGAAGTCAGAGAACCAGGAAGCCTGGTTGGGTCAAAACACTCAGCTGTGAGCATTATCAAGATCAAGTCTTAACTGGCTTTGTCTTCCTTGGGGGTGGCAGGGTCCCAGCCTGGCAGGTCTTTTCTGCTCCCCAGTGGGTACTCCACCTGCGCCAGCCCTGGGTCTAAATGATTCTCTCCGGCAGGGTTGTGAGGAGCGGCTGACCCCCTTAACCCTCTTCCCGCGGCCCTGGAGCACCGTGCGCATCAAAGAGAACGGGTACACACGGCTATACAACCTCAGTGAGACCCATGTCCACATCCAGCAGGTGTCTGATGACCAGGTCAGTGAGCAGTGGCCCAATCACCTGCCTGAGTAACCAGGCCTAGCATGCTCTGGAGCCAAGTGGTTTCAGAAGTGGACGTGAGAGCTGGAAATCCTGGGTTCAAATCCTGCCTCTGCTATTTACCAGCTGGATGACCTCAAGCAACTTTGAGCCATAGTTTTCCCATCTGAAAAATGGGGATATTAATAGTCTCTACCTCACAAGGGTTGAATGACTTATTATATATAAAGTGCTTAGAACAGTTTCTAAAACACAGTCGATTCTATAGGTATTTATCACATGAAGCAGGGGAAGAAAAAGCTAGGTTGTGGGAGACAGGTAAAGGGAAAGCAATATGATGTGTGTGTGTGGTAGGGATGGCTTAAGGTTAGATGGACCCAAATAATCATGGCTCACCTTTCTTTATTTCTGCCATTGTAGTTTTATAAAGGTGCTAATAACTGACTGATTGAACACCTGTTGTGTTCCAGACTCTGAACTGGATGCCTTATAGTTAGTTCCTTTAATCACCACAACAATACCATGCGACAAATTTTCTTTTCATTTTACAGCTCAGAAAGGGGAGGTAATTTTCCCAGGGTCACACAGCCAGAGGGTGCAGAACTAAGATCTGACCCCAAAGACCATATTCTTTTCATGATAAATAACTACTATTTACTGTGTAGCCCATACACCACAGGCAGGCTCTTGTGTATGTTATCTATTCAGTTCTCCCCATTTTATGCAATATGGAAGTGAGGCTCAGAGTAGGGGCATGTGCTGAAGGCCACATAGGGAGTGGCTTTGCTGGGATATAAAGTGAGTTTTGTCTGACTCCAGGGTTTGTGCTCTAATAATAATAGCCCACACTTACCCAGTCCTTGCCTTGTGCCAGGTTCCCTTTCCAGCCTTTTCCAAATATCTCACTTAATTCTCATGATAGCTATGATGTAGGTACTATTACTATCATCCTCACTTTCCAGTTGAGGAAAACTGACACCGAGAGAGGTCTAATAGCTCACCCAAGGTCACACAGCCTATCAGAGGCAGAGCTGGGATTTGAACTCAGGCCACGTGGCCCCAGAATCTGGGCTTTCAGCCTTCATTACCTCCTTTTATTTTATTATTTTTTTTCTGTCCCTTGCATGATGGGAAGATTGTGGACGATGTCTGGGTGGTGAGACCTCTGCTTGGCCAGATGATGTACCTCTGGGGATGGAGACAGCTCTCATCAGGAACCCTGGGCCTTGCTACCTTGGCTGGGGTGCCCAGGCCCGGGAGGGTGTCAGGGAGGTCCTCGACTCCTCTACCTTCCTAGGTCCCATGTGGGGTGGATACAGCCCTGAGGGAGCTGGAGCAGCTCTCTCCTCCCCGAGAGGTGGGGGTCCCAACCTGCTGTGTTGGGAGAGCAGCTGTACGGACAAAGTGAAGCAAGACAGGTCTTGGGTGGCACAACCCTGCCCTCCTGCATAGCACTGACTGGGCAGAGTGTCCACAGGGCCTCAGGAGTAAAGAGGCTTATGGCTGTGTCTCCGTGGACTCTGAACTTTTGCTGGGGATGCCCCACTGGGCCGACTCCTCTCCTGACCACGGAGCAAGGGCCATCGCCAGCCCCAAGTCAGCAGGGTGGGCATGGCTGTCATGACACCATTGTCCAGCAGGTGGCGATGGTGACTTTCTCCTCCAGGCCGGCCCTTAGTGCCAATCAGAGGCCTGTCTCCAATGGCCCAAGGAGCGGTAACCAGTGTCCTTCATGCCTCAGCTTCCCAGCCTGGCACTGACTTATCCTGGAAGGCGGGAAGTGTTAACACTCCTAACTTCCAACTGGGGCAGGTGACAAGCTTAGGAGCTCACGGAGCTGCCATTTTCCTCCCTTTTTAAATTTTTCCCCCTCCCCCTGTTTCCCTTCTTCCTTTCCTGTATTCAATCGGTATTTATTGAGCACCTGTCATGTGCCAGGACCTGTTCTCCGTGCTGTGAACAACACAGAGATGTCTGCCCTCATGGAGCTGACATTCTATCCAGGGTGTCGGACAGCAAACACAATAAATAAGTAAAACATATAATGGTAAATAGTGATAAATGCACAGAAAAAGCAGGAAGGGGGATAGAGAGTAGTGGGGGGCAGTGACAGTTTTCACGAGGGTCGTCAGGGAGACCTCACTGAGAGGGTGATGTTTAGATCTGAAGGAATCTGAAGGGGGAGCCATGTGCGCAGAGCAGTTCAGGCAGAGGAACAGCTAATGCACAGGCCCCGAGACAGAAGCACGCCCATCCTGTCAGAGGGCAGAGGGAGTGAGAGGCAGAGTGGGGATGAGGGCAGGGAGGTGACTGGGGCAGATCGCGTGGGACCTTGTGGGTCACAGGGAGGACTCTGTCCTTTATCCTGAGTGACATGGAACCAGGGGAGGGCTCTGAGCTGGGGATGGACAGGATCTGACTCCAGAAGTCCTAGGCAAAGGCTGGGCTCTGGCCCCAGGGCTGAGGGCTCCCCTGAGAGAAGCCTGTGAGCCCCTAGCTCTGGCTGATGGCACATGTATTCCTCCATTGCGCCATGCAGTTTCAGCCTCCTCACATCTTATTCCCCCCCAGGCTCCACTAGGCCCAAGGCTCCTTGCAGTTTCTTTCTTTCTTTTTTTTTTTTTTTTATTTACTTGGTTGTGCCAGGTCTTAGTTGCAGCAGTTGGGTTCCTTAGTTGCAGCAGGCAGTTTCCTTAGTTGAGGCTCACCAGCTTCTTAGTTGTGGCACATGGGCTCCTTAGTTGTGGCTCGAGAGCTCCTTAGTTGCAGTTCACTGGCTCCTTAGTTGTGCCATGTGAACGCTTATCTGCGGCATGTGGGATCTAGTTCCCTGACCAGGGATTGAACCTGCATTGGGAGTGTGGAGTCTTAACCACTGGACCACAAATTTGTAAATGCTCTTTACATATAAAGGACAGGAAGCTTTGCTTGCCATCTATATATTGCCACTGATCTTTTCCCATGATGTATTGAAACTTATCATTTTTAAAAAAATTTATTTATTTTTGGCTGTGTTGAGTCTTCATTGCTGCGCGCGGGCTTTTCTCTAGTTGCGGCGAGCAGGGGCTCCTCTTCGTTGCGTTGCGCGGGCTTCGCACTGCAATGGCTTTTCTTGTTGCAGAGCACGGGGTCTAGGCGCCCGGGCTTTAGGAGTTGTGGCTCATGGGCTCTGGAGCGCAGGCTCAGCAGTTGTGGCGCACAGGCTTAGCTGCTCCCTGGGCCAGGGCTCGAACCCGTGTCCCCTGCATTGGTATGCAGACTCCCAACCACTGCGCCACCAGGGAAGCCCAAAATTTATCATTTTTATGAGGCCAAATCGTCCTCAGTCTCCTCACCTTTTCCATCTATTGAGGGTCACCTCCTCACCAACCCCTCCAGGAAGCCTGCTATAGGAGGCTCTTTGGGCCCGATTTCCTCTCCCAGGGCCCTGAAGTAGAAGGGCCTGATTGCCCATCCTGAGGAAACCCTTGGAGCAGATCTACCACTGGGCTTGTTCCAGGGCTCTGATCGCTGACTGAGATCCCCAACTAAGTTACAGGAGGGCTTCCCCAAACATGGGTTCTAGAGCCTGATGCCCTGCACTGTGTGCAGGGTATTAAAGAGGCAAAGACTAGGTATATGTATATGTGTAAGTGAATCACTTTGCTGTACACCTGAAACTAACACAACACTGCAAATCAACTATAGTCCAATGTAAAATTAAAAAGAGAGAGACAAAGGCTGTACCCGGCCATCCTCCCATCACTGGGATTTGGATAAAGTGCCATCGTCTCAGCTACTAGACTTGCTTGTTTTTTTTTGTGGGGGGGGGGGTGAGGTGGGGTTGCAGAGTCTTAGTTCCCCGCCCAGGGACCAGGGATTGAACCTGTGTCCCCTGAAGTGGAAGGGCAGAGTCCTAACCTCTGGACCACCAGGGAAGTCCCAAGACTTGTTTTTTTTTTAAAAACGGAGACTCAGTAAGGCAGAAAGACTTCAAAAGAGCACAAGAACAAGAATGTTTAATGCTGGCAAGGGTAGTTTAAAGGGCATATTCTCTCCGAACACTGGCGGGTGTGTGAATTGGATCCCTGCAGCACAACTTGGCAATGTGTGTCCCAGGCCGTGGGGAGGCAGCAGAGGGAAGTTAGCGAGAGCCTTGCTTGGGCATCAAAGCTAGGGATGAACCCAGTGTGGGGTTTCGAGCAAATGAAGTTACTTCTCTAAGCCTCAGTTTCCTCCTCTGTGGAGCAGGGATAATCACAGCCCCTGCTGATTAAATTATGCAACTTAGCACCATGTATAGTGCACAGAAATGTTTGAAGCATGGGAACTGTTACTATTATTAAATCTTAAAGATGTACGTTTCCTTTGACCCAGCAGTTCCAACTGTGGTAATCTTTTCAAAGAAAATAATTAAAGATGTGCACAAATATTTAACTGCTTGGATTTTGGGGGTGGGATAAATTATTTATAATAGCAAAATATTTATCACAGTTTAGATGTTCAACAAGAAAGAGTGGTTCAGACAAATTAGCATTCATTGATAGAATGGCATCTTATGCAGCCATTAAAACAAATGTTCTTGAAGAATATTTAATGACCTGGAAAGTTACTGGTGATATTTATAGTCTTGTTTTAAAAAGATACAAAATTCTTTATAAATGTGTTTCCAATTCTGTTTTAAAAGGTAGGTAGGGGGCTTCCCTGGTGGCGCAGTGCTTAAGAATCCACCTGCCAATGCAGGGGACACAGGTTCGAGCACTGGTCCAGGAAGATACCACATGCCGCGGAGCAGCTAGGCCCAGGCGCCACAACTGCTGAGCCTGTGCTCTAGAGCCTGCAAGCCACAACTACTGAAGCCCACGCGCCTAGAGTCCGTGCTCTGCAACAACAGAAGCCACGGCAATGAGAAGCCCGCACACCGCAACGAAGAGTAGCCCCTGCTCGCCGCAACTAGAGAAAGCCTGAGCGCAGCAACGAAGACACAACACAGCCAAAATTAAAAATAAATAAAATAAATTTATTTTAAAAATAAATAAAAGGTAAATGCACAGAAAAAAAGACATTATGCAATCACTTATTCATTGCTTCTTCAGGTATTAATTAAATGCCTACTATGTGCTAGACACTGTGCTGGGGCAAGGGAGATGCACTAAATATTTAAAAGTACCTCTGCGGAGGTGGATTTACAACTTATCCAACCATCCATTCAACAAATGGGCAAGTACAGTGAACAAAACAGACAAAAATCAATGCTCTCATGGTGCTGACACGACAGCAGCAGAGAGAGCCAAAAAACAGTAACTATGATTATCTAATCATCTAGTATGTTAGAGGATGATTTGAGCAACAGAAAATAAGAAAAAGCAGACAAGGTAAGGGCTTTAGTAGCATGTGAGAGGGATGTTTGCTGCATTAGTCAGCATGGGCAGGAACAGTCCCACTGATAAGATGACATTTGAGTAAAACCCTGAAGGACAGAAAGGAGGTAGCCATGACGATACCTGGGGAAAGAGTCTATTCCAGACAGAAGGAAAATGCAATGCAATGACCTTGAAGTGGGAGAGCACCTGATTTTTTTTTTTTTTTTTTTTTTGGAAGAGCAAAGTGGCTGGAGCTCAATGAGTGCAATCACAGAAAAAGATGTCCGAGTTTAGATTACGGGGTTTTTTTTTCAAAAAAATTTTTTACAAATAAATACTATAAACAAAAACACACAAAAAAACCTTATAAAAAGATTAAATCAAACTGTGCCTTGATTCCGGGCCAAGTTCCCGGACTCAGACAGACTGCCAGACGTCGTCCAAAACTCATTATTTACTTCCTGTGATCCCGAACCAGCTCGTTCGCCCCTCTAAACCTCAGTTTTATCTGTAAAATGGGTATTAACATACAATACGTCTGTTGTGAGTATTCAGCGAGAAATTTCACTTGGCGGGGTGTCTGACACATAGTAAATGCTTACGAACTGTTTCTGGCCATTATTACCATTACTGCCTTCCACCCACTAACTCCTTTTGAGGGAAGATGGGAAGTTCTGTTACCAGAGGATAGCCATTTTCCCCTTTAAGAATCCAAGTGGGCTGGGAGCCAGCCTCTCCGCACCCTTTCCAAATTTTCCAATCCCTGCTTGGCATTTTCCGCCTGAAGGTCTCCGATTGGACTATCAGCACCAATCAGAGGCTGGAGCGGCGCTGCCCGGAGCCCAGCTCCGCCCCTGAGCGGGCCCTGCCCCCGGCCCAGTCAGCCCCGTTGCTATGGGGACTGGTGGACGGCGAGGGGGGAAAGCCCCGGATGTTCGTTGGGGATTCAACATGGCGGCGGCAGTGGCCGTGGTGGCGGCGGCGCAAGAGAGCTGAGGGCGGCGTGAGGGAGCCGATTTCCGGGCCGAGCAGCTAGGCCGCGAGCGACTGCGGTGCCGAGCCGGTAGGATAAGTGGTCTGGCCACGGGATTGGGGTGCGCCGGGCGGTTGTAGAGCGTTTAGGCGAGTAGGGGGCGGGGCCGCTGGGGTCAAAGTTCACTTGTGGAGGGAAGGGTCGCGTCCGGGGGGGTCGTGGGTCTACGCTGAGCGGGAGGGAGGGAGGTGTATAGGAGGTCAGAGGTCAAACTAACGAAGGGGGCGTGGCGAAGGGGGGCGCAAAATTCGAAATTTGAAGTGGGAGTTCGTTGGAGGGGCACGGGGTGAATGTCAAAAAAGGGGGTCAAATTAATAATTTGATGGGAGGATGTGCCTACGAGGGTCAGAGGTCACAACCGTGGGGGCGGCGGTTGGAGTTAAGGCAGCAGCCAGTGGAGCAAATGCAGGAGACTTAGGTTGGGGGGCATCTTTATGAGATCAAAGGTGGGGCGTGACCAAAGCGAGCAAAAATCAGAATCTGATGGCCCGACAGATGATGTTCCCAAGGGTCGAAAGTTAAAACCCAAGTGGGACATATTGCTGGAGAGGAGGGGTAGGACATTCAAGAAAGAAATCAAAGGTGCTTTCTGGTGGGGGAGAAGGAAGCCCCCCTCCCGCAGATAATGAAAAGAATTCCAAGCACTCATAAAGCACTATGTGTCAGACCCTGTTCTAAACTCTTTACACGTATTTAATCCTGACCACAACCTTATGGGCTTGGTGCTATTATTAAGAGGCCAAGTGATTTGCCCAGGGCCACCTCATGAGTACGTTTTGCAGCTGAGATTGGAACTCTGGAGTTCTGGGCCCAGAGTTCTATGCTCTGCTGCCTCTCAAATACTCATAATGTTAGTTAATACTTAATGAGGGCTGACACTGTGCTCAGCGCCTGGTCTTATTGTACTACAATCTAGATACACCCACTTTACAGCCACAAAAAGTGAGGCTCAAAGAGCTTCTGGTAAGTGATGGAGGCAGATTCCAGGCTGGATCTGAATGATTCCAGAGCTCCTGCCCCTGGTCGCCACACTGTAGATTGCCAGAGGTCTGTTCGTGGAAGCAGGGGGCTGGGCAAGGCTGGGCCGCTCCCTGGGCAGGAACAGATTGTCTGTTTGGCCTCGGTGGAAGGGTGTGATCTGGGAGGAGAGGGTCCCCTGGGCCGATGGGATGGGGTGTTTGTGGGTGGCCCGGAGTCCAAGTGAGTCTGGCAGGCTCCTGTCTGGGGAGGGTGTTGTTGGGTGGTACCCTGTACAAAGTTGGGTGTTCTTTGTCCTTAAAACCCCAACCTCTCCTCACGATCTTCAGTCACTGCCACCTCTTTTCCTCCTGCTCTCTCGCGTCCCTCCCCGAGGTCCAACCACACTGGCCTGTTTGCTGTTCTTCAACTCTGTAGGCTTATGCCTGCCTCCAGGTCTTTGACCTTCGTGTTCCCTCTGCTTGGAATCCCTTCCCCACTTTGCACCCTCTCACTCACGAGCCACTCACTCACAGCCTGACCAGGACCACCCTGCCCCCAGACACTGTTTTGTGGTATTTTGGCCGTGCTGTGTGGCATGTGGGATGGTTCCCGGACCAGGGATCGAACCCAGACCTCTGCAGTGAAAGCACTGAATCCTAACCACTAGGCCACCAGGGAACTCCCAACCGCCCTCCACACACACTCTTTATCTCACTATTGTTCTCTCCCAGCCCTTCACTCGGTCTTTAACTTATTTATCAACACGCAGTTTCTTGTCTGCCTCCCACTAGAATGTGGGCCCCTCACGGGCAGGAATTTCTCCATGTTGTTCTTTCCCTGAATCCCCACTTGAATCACTGCCTGGTCCATGGAGGGTGCTGGGTTGGTGGTGGTTGAATGTCGGGCGTGGTGCTGGGTGCTGAGTCTGCAGCAGCGGACAAGACACACGGGCCCCTGGCCCCTGAGGGCCCTCAGTGTCCCTTGGTGGGAGCGGACTGGAACCAGACCCCTAGCCAGTGATACATGGCTACATCTCTACCAGCAGGGACGTGGCCTGCGAGGACATGGTCAGAGGACCAGGAGAGTGCCCAGACCCTGGGCCTGGTACTCTGTCCCTTGGAAAGTCCCCTGGGTAATCTCTGAAGGATGAGTAGGAGGAATGGGAAAGGGTGCGCCAGGCAGAAGAAAAGGCGTGAGTGGAGGTCAGGGATGCAGAGTTGGGGGCTTGTCGGCAGCATGTAGCCTGTGTGAGACCCCTAGGGTTCCTGGCCTTGGAGGAGGGTGGGCAGTGGAGCAGGGGCAGATGAGTAGCTGCCCTGTGTGTGTGGAGCTCCGAGGCAGTACTGGGGAGTGGTTCAGAGAAAGGACGCTGGTGCAAGGATGCCTGGCTCACATTCATCACTCACAGGCTGTGTGACCGTGGGCAAGTCGCTTAACTTTTCTGGGCCTCAGTTTCCTCCTCTGCAAAATGGGCACAACAATAATGACTACTTCATAGAACTGCTGTGAGGATGCAGAGCATAAAGCGCTTGGCCCGAGGCCTAGCACACAGTAGGTGCTGTGTAAGCTCTGGTCTTGAGGCCGCTGCTGCTACCGCTACCTGAGGAGGGCCTCAGAGGTGGTGGCCAGGCCTCTCTCCACCTGCCTCCTGGCTTACTCTGGGAGCTGCCCCTCCCCCACCTGGCTGTGGCAGGGTCACTGGGTGGGTACAGGGCCAGGCAGCCCTATGAGGCCAGCCAGCCTCGGTCCCTCACGGCGGCAACTCGCTCAGCATCTCAGGGCTTAGCACAGATAATGGGGGAATTATAGGGCTTTGGCACTAGACATTCGGCCTCCTGCCCCATCACTTACCAGCCATGGGACCTTGAGCAAGTGATTTCTTATTTGCCAGTTTTGTTCCTGTGATACATTTTTAGACTAGGGAAAAAAGTAGAGCTCTCAATGTAGCAAAACACCCACGCTTCCAGTGTCCAGCCTGGGACAGAGCACACAGCGGATACAGTTAAAGGCGCCTCTTCTCTGCCCCGCCCTCCCTGCCTGTCCTCCCTCCCAGTGGTAGCCGCTGGGCTGGATTTGGTGTCCAGCCTTCCTCTGCAGGTTTGCCTACTGTTCCTGCCCTCGGATGGATTCACAAACAATAGAGTAATAGCTCTCAACCCTGGCTACATACTGCAGTCACCTGGAGAGCTTTCAAAAATACTGCTGCCCAGGCCCACCCTAGAAATTCTGGCTTGGAGTCCCTTGGTCTGGCGTGGGGCCAGCATCGGCACGTGGTTCTGATGGCCAGCCAGGGTTGCCCAGTGTTTTACAGTTTTACAGATCATATAAAGCGTACCACAGTAAACAGCCTGCTTCTTCTGCTCTGCGTTAGTTTGGCTTTTTCTCCATGTGGACGTGTGTCGGTCTAGAGCAGGTCATTCGTTTTCCCTTTCTGCGTTTTCTTTTTGTATTAGTGACACACAGGAGTTACCCATTCACCTTTCGGTGGCCATTTAGGTGGTTCCCACTGGGACTGTAACAAACAACACTTCAATGAACATTCTAGACATGTTTCCTTGTGTACCACGGCCAGAGTCTCTCTCAGGTATATGTCTCACAGTGGAAATGCTGGACCTTCCAAATTGCTTCCCTAAGCATTTGTACCAATGTGCTTCCCAGCAGTGCTTGAGGGTTCCCTTGCCTCCGTGTCTGCTTTGGGCAAGTCTGCGGCCCTTGCTGAAACGATTTACTCAGCCATGAGGTGGTAGGTTTCATGCCACCTGCCTGCCCCCCTCACCCCAGGCTGGAAACAGGGGCATGGTTCATGTGACGGGCTTAGCTGGGGCCTGACACCTGCTGAGCCCTCACACCCAGAGGAGAAGGCAGGCTGGGCTTTGACCTTCGCCCTCTAGGGTATCCAGGACAGTGGCTGAAACTTTGACCCAACTCTCCTTGGGGATCATCTCCCAGGGCTGACATTTGGGAAGGGAAACGGTACTGACTTAAACCTCCTCAGGAGGGAGGCAAAGAGGAAGGAGGTGCAGCTCGGAAAGGGATGGGCAAAGCCTTGATACACTGGTGTGTGTCAGATCATTGGTCCCAGTGGTGACCAACACAGTCCAAGCCCTGCCCTCATGGGTTACAGGACAGTGAAGGAGATAGACCTGTCCCCAGACGGTGACAGCCCACAGTGGTTGGTCTGGGATAGGGATGCACAAGCAGAATGGTTAGGGCTGTGATGGGGGACGCACAGGGACTGTAGGAATCCGGAGGAGGCATCTGACCCAGCCTGGGGAGCCAGCACAAGGGCTTTCTGGAGAAGGAGACATCTGATTGATGAGAGGGAGCCAGGCCTGGGAAGAGTTGGAAAGAACAGAACAGGTAGTTGGTATGGAAAGTGCAAAGGCCCTGAGGTCCAGAGGAGCTTGGGATGTTCAGTTCCCACCAAGGAAGCCAGTGTGGCAGAGCTGGCAGTGAGGTCAAGGAGGTGGGGAGGTGTGGCAGATACAGCAGGGGGTGACAGGCTGGGGTGAGGAGTGTGGACTTCATTCTGTGTGTAATGGGAGTCATCGGAGGGCTTTAAGCAACATCTGCTTTGCCTTTTATAAAGATTGCTCAGGCTGCCATGTGGGGAACAGATCAGGGAGGCTGGGGGCCGGGAGACCTGAGGGGAGGCTGCCGGGATAGTCCAAGCAGAAGAGAGTGGGTAGCATGAGGGTGGCGGTGTTGGAGGGTCCCGTGTGCTGGCCAAGATTGTGAGTCCTTTAGCCGTATGGACTCATTTGATCTTCACAACAACCTATGAGGTAGGTACTGGTATCAACTCCTTTTTAGAGATGAGAGAATTGAGACCCAGAGAGATACGTGACCTGCCTAGGGTCACACAGCAGGCACGTGGCAGAAGCAGGACTTGAACTCCAGGCCTTCAGGCTCCAGTGCCCTGCAGTGTTTTGGAAGTGGTCTTGGTAAGACAAGGTACTTCCTGTTCTTCTAGGCTCCTGTTTAGATAGAAACTCTTCGGGGGCCTGTTCAGCCTGGGTGGTTTCTGGGCACTGGGTCCCTACTTCCCTCACGACCTCCCACAGCCCCCTTCCCTTTCGTGTCTACTGCCTCACCCCTCCTTGTCCTGCTGGCTCACAGTGAGCCAGACTTCCTGGCCAGACGCCGGTCGGGGTGTCCCCAGCAGCTGTTTCTCCCATCACCCAAGCCGGGCGGCCACAGATGCTGCCAGCAGGAAGCAGCCTCCTTCCAAGTCACAGCCAGGGAAATGGGACCCTTCCCGGCCCAGCCACCCATCCGGGGCTGGGGCTTATTGTCTGCCAGCAGCCTTGGCCCACAGGAACGCTGGTGGAGGTGGGCAGGGAGGGTCAGAAGGGGAGCTTTCCCAGGTCCCAGGGGAGCCAGCTACAGCAGATGTGTCAGAAGCCACCACTCACTGCAGCCTGTCTCACGGGGCCCTCTGGTCCTGCCCAATGGCACCTTCCCTGCCAGGGCCACGCATTCTGCTCACACGTCCCTCAGCCCGACCCTCTACTGGAAGAGCCAGAGCACCCCCGGGCCTCACCTTCCTCACCTGTTAAATGGGCTGTCGGGGGGATTGGAGGAGACCGTGCTGTCGAGTGCTTAGCACATTACCTGGTACATAGTAAGCTCGTGGTATGTGTGCCCCTCTGGGCTGCAGCCTCCTGTTCGCCTGCTCCCAGCCCCTCGTGACACCGTGCTAGCCGCCAGGTCCCTGAGTGCCAGGCGCCAGATGTGTGCTCTTTGAGCATCCCGCCGTGGCGCGGCCCGGAGCCCTGAGGAGGAGGTGTTATTAACCTCATTTCTCTTTTCCTGCATTTTAATTTTAAGAGGCCCGTTTTTGCCCTGTCTGCATGTATTGCCTATTTGCAGTTGAGAAACCACGCACAGCGCAGAAGGGTATATACAGCGATAAGGTCTCTTTCCCACCCCGTCTCTGTCTTCGGGCCCCTTCCCAGAGACAGCATTGTTCCTGGTTTCTTTTCTTTCTTGGGTGTTTGTTCTGCACGTGTTCTCCCCCGCTTTTGTTTTTGCTCACGTGGAGCCGACTTCCCATGTTTGTATTCTGTCCTGCCCCTTGCATTTTTCACTCTTAAGTTCTGTGTCAGGATGTAGGGGGCTTCCTCGTGCTTTCTGTGGCTGTGTGAGGTTCCATGGCATGGTGTCCCCCCACACGCGTGTGAGCTGTGGGCACACCTCTGGAGGTGCTCGGGGGTCTGAGATGCGTGCCCCGGGAGCTCTGCTGGCAGTGTCCCAGCCTGCCTGAGAGCACGCTCCTGTTTGCACCCCACTCCCAGTGTCCGGTGGCGCCGTGGTCTCCTCACGTTCTCGCCATGTGGATGGGTGTTATCTGATACTTTGACCTCTGCCAGTCAGGCAGGTGCCACAGTAAGTGGTCCTTATTGTGGTTCTGATTTTTAAAAATTATTCTTGTTATTTATTTTATTTTAATTTTGGCCGTACCATGTGGGATCTCAGTTCCCCGACCATGCCCCCTGCCGGGGAAGCACAGAGTCTTAATCACTGGACCACCAGGGAAGTCCCCTGATTTTAATATGAGTAAAAGGGAGCATCTTTGTGTTTGTTGAAAGCCCTCTGGACTTCCTTTCCTGTCTATTTGTGATATTTTTGCTTTCCCTAAAAAGAGGAAACTGAGGCATAGGCTGGAAACCCCACAGTGAGTGAGTGGCAGGTTTGGGACTCAAATCCAGGCCTGCCTCGCTCCAGTCTGGAGCTCTTGACCTGTCGGGTGCAGTGGAGATTGAGGGCATAGACTCTGGAGCCAACTTCGCCACTCTTAGCTGTGTGATCCCAGACAAGTCAGTTCACCCCTCTGTGCCTCCGCGTCCTCATCTATAAAATGGGGATGATAATGATACCTCCTTTACAGGGTTGTTTTGAGGATATAAATGCATACTCATCAGACAAAATGCATAGTAAGTGTTCAAAGACGGATAGCTGCCAGTATTAGTACTCACAGTATTACTCTATATTATTAGTATTAGCAGGCACTGTTTTGTGTGCTTTGAGTGAACGAACTTGTCACATCCTCCTAGCAACCCCAAGATTGTTTTTTTGGTGGTGGTTGTTTTTTGTTAGCGGCATGTGGGATCTTAGTTCCCGGGCCCCCTGCAGTAGAAGCCCAGAGTCTTACCCACTGGACCACCAGCGAAGTCCTAGATGTGGATGTTCTTATTATCCCACTTTTAAGGGGAGGAAATGGAGAACCTGGGAGACCAGCCTGGTGTCAGCCAGCAGGGCTGGGGTTTGGCCCCGGGCTCCCCCTGCCACCCGCTAACTGAGCGGAGGGATTAGAAGGCTCCTGCCTTCCCAGCCGGCTGCAGGGGAGCTCTGGAGGGCACACCTTGGCAGGTGGGGACGCCGGGCAGGGGCCCCACATAGAGAGCCTCCCTCCTGGGCCCTCTGCTCCCACTCCAGCGCTCTAGCCCGGCCCTGGAAACTCTGATAAAGCGGCATTGTGTGGCAGTTTCGGGCTTGCTTCCCCTGGCTGCTTTCAGCCACTCCCACACATGGGGAAGCCGCCTGAGCCTCCTCCCCCTCCCCCGCCCCTCCTGCCAGCCCTGCACGCGAGTGCTGGGAATGGGGAGGAAGTAGGGCATTGCGGGAGGGCTGGGCTCCTACTGTCCCCCAGGTGAGGACAACCCCCCAAGTCCTGTGCGCAGGTACACGCTCTCTTTCTCTCGCTTTCTTTCTCCCTAGGGACCCCTCCTCTGCTGCCTGCAGCCACTTCCCCAGCTCCCTTCCTCCAAATCTGGCCCCAGATTATTTGTGTATTTATGTACCTTGCTGATTCCACCTCTTTAAACCTTCCACAGTGGTGAAGGGTAACATGCCTATAGAAAAGTGCATCAGTGCCCATGTCAGTTTAACAGGTAATTATAAGGTGAGCAGCATTTTCACCACACCTAGGCGAAGACTGCGAACACAGCACCCCAGGAGCCTCCCATGCCCTCTTGACCACAACCCCAGTAGAGGCCACCTCCCTGACCTTGGGGGTCACCAGGCCCCCGCTTTTCCAGAGGTTTTACTAGGTGTGCATCCTGAGTTATAGCCTGCCACCTCGCCTGCCTGGGGACTTCACATAAAGGGACTCCTGCAGCACATCCTCGTCTGGGTCTGCCCTCCCTCATCCTTGGTCTGTGAGGCACAGCCATGTGGTTATGGGTGTGAGTGGTTCATTCGCCCTCGTTGCTGGGCAGCCTGCTAATCATAACTTACTTCTCCGCCCCTGCTGCGCGGGGGTGACTGTGCTCTTTCAACACATCTGCTGGGACCTGTGTGCATGCACTTCTCCAGGGATCACATCCGGGCTGCGGTGCTCAGCTCAGAGGGTCGAGTCTCACCCCCTTAGCAGAGCCCGCCACGCAGCTGTCCAGAGTGGCCGTAACTGCGCGCCCACCCAGCAGCGCTGCTCGTCCTCCCTGCACTGGGTCTCTCAGACTTTGTAACTGACCTTGGAACACTTTATATTCTCTTCTCCTACAGAAGTAACATGTGTGCTTCTTATCGCTGAGATGAGTCCTCTTGTCCTTTTCTCCTCCCCGGGCTCCTATCCAGGCGAGCTCTTACCCATCCCACCTATGGGAGTCCCATGCTTACTCCTTGATAAGCCCTGTGCTGGGGCCCCGGGTGCCAGGACCCGGAGGTGAACACAGCAGGCTCCCTCGCTGGGCTCAGTCTGGCAGGCGACCCAGACCTTGACCAAAGAGTGATGCGGAGACAGGTAAAATAGACCAGACTCCCAAGCCCCATCTCCTCCCAGCAACCCTGCCTCGTTCACGGGCACCCCATCCGTCCTCTCCATGGGACCGGGAATCTGGCGTCATCCTGGCTCCTCTTGTCCTCATCCTCCACATCCACGATGTCAAGAAAGCCGGCTGGCGCTTCCCTGGTGGTGCAGTGGTTGAGAGTCCGCCTGCCGATGCAGGGGACGCGGGTTCGTGCCCCGGTCCGGGAAGATCCCACATGCCGCGGCTGGCCCCGTGAGCCATGGCCGCTGGGCCTGCGCGTCCGGAACCTGTGCTCTGCAATGGGAGAGGCCACAGCAGTGAGAGGCCCGCGTACTGAAAAAAAAAGCCGGCTGTTCTGCCTCAGATTAGACCCCAGCGCCTCCCACTCCTCGTTGTCTCCGCCGTTCCAGCCGCCCTCCACTCCTGCCTGGGCCATGTGGCCGCCTCCTCACTCCCCCGCTGCCCCCACAGTTTGTCCCCATGCCCAGCCAGGGGTTCCCTGCCCTGCTGGGTGCCCTCCTGTGGCTTCATCTCTTTTGGGAACGCCTCCAAGGCCCCACAAGATCCTGGCCCAGGTTCCCTGCTCGCCTTCACTCCTCTCCTGCCGTCCTATTCCTGGAACATTCCAGGCTGGTCCTGCCTCAGGCCCTCTGTTCATGCTGCTCCCTTGTGTTTGCAGTACCTCGCATCCCTGCATCCAGGAAGATCTCCCTGACTCCTGTCTACAGTAGTGCTGTCACTCTCTCTCCCCACCTTCCCCTGCTTGGTTCTCCTGGTCCACTCACCGTCACTACTGATCCTTAGTTATGACTGTGGGCGTGTGGGTTAGTGTCCTCTCGGCCCGCCCCCCCCCTGCCCCGCCCCGAATGACTTAGCTTCAAGGCGGTGGGGGGGGGATTCTTGCGTCCCTTGTTGTATCTCAGGGCTTGACTTGTAGTAGTCGCTCAGTAAACACTGGTGGGCCGAATGAACGAACAAGCCATAATAAGCGGAGAGTGTCATTGCCAGCGTGTATGATGTGGGGGGTGTCCTTCCCCCACCCGCCCGCCCCACCCCCAACGTGAGAATTACAGGGCAGGCTTTCCTAAGGAGGAATTGCTGCTTGAAGGATGAGCTCAGGGAGGAGGAGGGTGACTGTCGAGGCTGAGGGAGCTGCCTGTGCAGAGGTTCCAGGCGGGAGAGCGCGGGGAGCCTTCCAGGAGCTGAAGGAAGACTGGCATTCTCCCACGGCTCTGGATTCGAATCTCGGCAGCCACTCGGGCCTCTTTGTGTCTCAGCTTCTTCCTCTAGAACTGAGGTTCCTCTGCGTGTCCTGTGGCTTGTGTAAAGTTCTGCTCCTAACATACGTATCCTAGTGCCTGGCATAGAAATGTGAATGTGATTGGTTTATTACCCTTTTTTCCAACAAATACTCTGGAGCGCCTGGCCCTTTGTGGCCTCCGGGGACACTGTGGTAGATAAACAGACGCAGTTGCTACCCAGATGGAGCCTATCTCTTGGACTCTTAGCCTTCTAGCCACACCCCCGACCTCCCAGGTCAGAGGCAGGAGAAGGCCTGAAAAGACCCTGGGCCTGGGGAGTCCTCATTCCTGAGGCTGATTAACAGGGAGAACTAATCGCGGGTTTGCACGTGCCAGGCCCAGTGCCCGCACACAACTCCCACGCTGTTTCTACTCAGTCCTTCCTGGAAGGATTCAACCCATTTCAGAGATGAGGGCGGTGAGGGTGGCACCAGTAGTGAGTAACCTGATGTGGTGGTATCTCCTCGGGGTGTTGGAGCAGCTTTGCACGTGCTCCTCAGACATCTGGAGCGCCCCTCCTATGAATGGCCCACTCGGGTCACTTGCCTCTGTTTCCTCTGGCTGTCTGTACTTTTTTTAACCACTAGACCGCCAGGGAATTCCCTGTCTGCATTTTTATTTTGAATTTCTGTGAGTTAAATTCTAGATTCTGGTCAAGAACAAGTGTTTCCTAGATGGTACTCCTGCCTTCTCTCAGTCCATGGCCTGTCTTTTCACTTCTTTTTAAAAAAATATTTATTTATTTATTCATCTGGCTGCATCAGATCTTACTTTGCAGCACACGGGCTCTTCATTGCAGCACTCAGGCTTCTCTCTAGTTGTGGCGCATGGGCTCTCTAGTTGAGGCCATGGGCTCAGTAGTTGTGGCTTAGTTGTCCTGCGGTGTGTGGGATCTTAGTTCCCTGACCAGGGGTCGAACCCACGTCCCCTGCATTGGAAGGCAGATTCTTAACCACTGGACCGCCAGGGAAGTCCATTCACTTTTTTTATTGTGTCTTTTGATGAACAGAAGCCTTTAATTTTAATGCAGTCAGTTATCACCCATTTCCTTTATAGTTTTATAGTTCTGCTTTTCACGTTTAGTTTTCCTTTGTGCTAGAATTGGAGTGTGTGTGTGTGGTGTGAGATAGGCACCCAGTTTCACATTGTCCATCTGGATCCTCAGTCATCCGTGTGCCATTTATTACAAACCAGCGTTTCTCCCCTGCCACCTGTGTCATAAATTATCTCTCTGTATAAGTGGGCCTGTTTCTGGGTACTTTCTTCCTTTCTTATGCTTGGTTTGCCTATTCCTGGGTCAGTACCCCACTGTCCTAATTTCTGTAGTTGATAGTAAGTCTCGCTGGTGTGGAGAGCAAGCCCTTCCACATGTCCTTCTTCCCGAGTGTCTCGGCTGTTTGACTTTTCATGATTCCATTTAGAGATGAGACAAGCATCTTGCCGCACACACAGACGTGACATTGAGTCTCCCAGTCCATGAACGTGGTCCGTCTCTCCGTTTATGTATGTCTTCTCTGGTGTCTTTCAGCAAAGTATCGCACTTCTCCAGCCTGGGCCTTGCCCGCCGCTTGCTGGATTTATTCCAAGGCACTTTGTGCTGTGGCAGGGGGAGCCTGTGGCCTCCTCTCCCACGAGGCGCCTTGTTCACTGGGCTTGGCTCTGCTGGGTGAGGCTCTCACAGCAGAGGCAGGAGCCCACCTCCCCCATTCCCTGCTTTCTCCCTGGCACCGCCCCTGGGCCCTGGCAGAGGGCAGGCAGGGTGCCAGAGAGGAGGTTGTAATTTTCCTGAATGATTTCAAGGGCTAATTAAAGGTTTTCCTTGACTAATCAGCTTACAGTTTAATTATCGGGAAACAGACTCAGGGATGCAGGAAGCAGCAGTGCTGGGGTCTCCTTACAGCGTGGCGGGAAGGAGCCAGGGTCCAGCCCTTACCCCGTAGCCATGGCAGGATCTGGGGATACCCCGGCACCCCCAGGAGGCCAGCTGCGGTTCTCCGTCCCTGGGAGAGAACGGGGTGGAGGGCAGCAGATGCCGGTGAGGTCAGAGTGGGTCCCTGCCCTGCTTAAAATCCTCTGTGGTTCCCACTGCTGGGGTGGTGGGGGATCTAGTCCCGCCTCTGGTCAGCAAGGCCCTGCCCCCCTCCCTTGCCAGCTGCACTTCAGCCTCACTGGCCTTTTTTTAGTGCTCTCACCTCATTTATTCTTTGGGTCCTGGCCTAAAGGTCACCACCTCTGGGAAGCCTTCTCAGGCCACTCCTGCCTCCAGAGCAGGTGATAAGCTCTGCCAGCCACAGGCTGGCTGTCAGTGTCACTCCCTCCACCACTGATAAGCGCTTCACCCCTGGGCTGCGCCCTGTGGTCCAGCATTGGGGTTGCGGAGGACCCAAGAGGAGAAGGGGTTCAGGATGGGCGCTCTGAGGAGAGGGCTGGGCGCGGGCTTCAGGCCCGGAGGACTGAGTGATTGCTGAGGCCTTCCCGGGGGCGGTGGTTGGCAATCTGGCCAGTGACCTGACCAGGGGAGGGCTCTTGGGAGTTTGTGAAAGGGGCGGGGACCTGGAGATGGCCGTGCCAGGCCTGGCTTCATTCCTTGCATTCTTCAGCAGGCCCCAGACTCCCGGTGGCTATGGTGGGGGAGGGTGGGCAGGCAGAGAGGGGGGCCTCCTGGGCACTCACCCTGCCCCGCCCTTTCCCTTTCAGTCCCTAAGGCCTACACCCCCATCAGTCTGTCTCACTTTACACCACCCCTCGAGGACGCAGGCCTGGGACTGTGTGTCCAGGCCCCCCACCCCTAATCCCGTGCTCACCTCTGGCCACACATTAGGGTTACCTGGTGCAGGCATCCATGCGGGGGTCCAAGGTCAGACCATTTGAATCCGAATCTCTGGCTGTGAGGCCTGAGCATTGGGTTTTGTGAGGTTTTTTCAAGCTCCCTGGGTTACTCTAGTGCAATTCTGAACCGAGATGAGAGCCACTGGCTTACAGAATGATAGGAAACATATATTAGCTTTTGCGATTTCCTGGGTTTCTGACATGGCGTGATTAAGTCATGTCACCTCCATAAGCACACTGTAGGAAGATATGATTATTATTCCCATGTTACTGTCAAGGGAGCTGAGGCCCAAAGAAGGCGTCCGTGCCTGGTGGTGCAGCCTCTGTTGCTGTCCTGTCTTCCCATCCCTGGGCCCTCCAGACCTCTGTCTGAGCAGCTATCTCTCTGTCCCCGCCCCGCTCCTGTCTTTCTCTACCTGTGTCTCTGCCTCCTATCTCTCTCCCTCTTTCCCTCAATTTCTGCTTCCCTCCTCCCCTGAAGAGGCTTCCTTAGCTTCCCTGTTTAGAGCCAGGATCCTGCTGAAGCCACAGAGGGGAGATGGTTTCTACAGGCCCAGGACAAGAACAGGAAGGAGGGCTTCCCTCCTTCCACAGGCTCCCCCTGCCACACACACTCCAGCCTCCCTTGCTCCTCCTGGCACCTGGTGTGGGAGAGGGTGGGAGGCAGGGCACCCATCCCACTGATGGTCAGGGGCCGGGAGTACTGGGGCTGGCTCTGCAACCTTGCAGGGAGGACCATCCAGAGGGTGGAGCCTAACAAGTCCCGTGGGCCCCGGATGTGGTGTTGTCATCTGTTGCTGGTTACCATTTCAGGCTCCCGTGGGGTGGCTCCTGGTTTAATTTCAGGAAAGGTTTGTGCTAATATGTGAATATTGCATTGCAGGAGCCGTTATTGTTTGATGGGAACAAGGGGGACCAAGAGTCCAGTGCCCCTGTGTGTCCCCACTCACCAAGGGCTCCCTGGCCTCCTCTCCCCGACCCCATCCCAGCAAGGGCTGGGCATGCAGCTCCCCTGCCAGCCTCACCCACCCCCAACAGAGCTTCCTCTGTGACCTGAGGCCAGGCCCTGAGCCCTGGGTATCTCTGCACTGGTTCCCATTTGGAGCCAGAGGAGAAGGATTCTTGTTGCCTCCCAGGGTAGCTGGGAGAATTGAGTCAGCGTGTGTGTAACACTCAGCACAGGGCTGTCATCATTATGTCATTCTGGTTACTGTTGCCGTGATTACTGTTACAGTTATTAGAGGCAGGATATGTGTTTGGATTTAGTAATTAAGGTTCACGGGGTGAGCGATCCATAATTCTTCACTGTTATGACTAGGTCACATTTCCTTTTGCAAAACATTTAAAACCTTTGTATAATGGAAGTGTCCACACATGCTCTGAAGAGTGGTCTGCTGCCCTCCCCACGTCCCCGTCCCCAGCTTCAGCAGTTATCAGTCACCACCAGGCTTTTTCATCTGTGCCCCATCCCCACCTCCCTGATTCTTTTGAAGCACTTCTCAAACATCATAGACTTCAGCCATAAGTATCTCAGATTTTTTTTGCCTATGAGAGATAAGGAATCCTTAAAACACACAGACACACACATACACACACACAATACCATTGTCACAGGAGAAAAAGAACCAGTACTTCCTTAATATCCTCACATTTCCCCAGCTGTCTTATCATCCTTTTTCATGTGTTTGTTTGACTTGGCATCCAGACAGGGTCTGCTTTGCGTTCGGTTGATAGGCCCCTGAAGGCTTCTGTAGTCCATAGGGTTTCCCCTGGCGGCTCTTTCCTGTGCTTGCTTATTGGGTCGTCAAAAACCCTGGTCCTCTCTCCTCTGGAAGTTTCCACACTCTGGATCTCACTGATGCATCTTTGTGGTGTCATTTCACATGTTCCTCTGTCCCCTGTACTTCCTGTATATTGGGCCTTAGGCCTAGAGGCGCTACTGGATTCAGGTTCCCTTATTTCATAGGCGGTGCTCTGTGGGAACATCAGGCCAACATTTGTGTCTGAGTGACTATTTTAAAATAAATTTAATTAAGTTTTTTTTTTAAGTGAGTGGATTGAAAAAAAAGTTCTTAAGTCACTCCTAGTAAGGCTGGTACCCAGCTACTGCAGAGCGGAGCGGGAGGAAGCCAAAGGCCTGACTTGCAGAATGGCCGGGGCCTGGGAGCAAATGGCTGTGTGTGAGCCCCTGGCTTCCAGTGAACCATTGTCATAAGTGCACAGCTTTGGGCTCCTGCTTTGCTGGGACCAGAGGCGCCCAGCTGAGAGCCGTCCCTGACCCCCCAGCCCCACCCCCATCCTTCAGCCTGGCCTGGCGGTTAAGCTTTAGGGACTCCTGCCCCAGTTCTGCCCTTGGCCAGCAGGGCCACCCTGGGAAGCTTTCCCATCCCCCACGGGCTTCCTCCTCCGTAACATGATGCTGGTAGGGGGACCACACCTCCCTTGGAGGGCTGTGGTCAAGAGGCCTGGGCGCCGGGGAGCTGCTGTTCTTCTGCATTTAGTGTAGACTCTCTTTGACCTCAGCCGGGCCACTCTCCCCTTCCACCCTTCCTCCCTTCCTGCCACGCCAGCCTCCTTGGCCAGCCTCCTCCGGCATTCTGGAATGTGCCAGGCAGGCTTCAGTCCTCGGGCCTTTGCAGTTGTGGTTCCTTCCACCCTGAAAACTCTTCCCTGGATCCGCACGTGGCTCCCTCACTCCCCTGCTCTTGCCCAAATGCCGCCCCCTCAGAGACACCCCTCCCCCCACTGTCCCCTCTCCCACTCGTTACGGACTTTTTTGTTTACTTGTGTGTTGTCTTAACTCCGTCTCACTCACTAGGATATCATCTCGGGGAAGGAGGGACTATCTTACTCACTGCTGTATCCCCAGTGCTTAAAACAATGCCTGGCACATACTGAGTGCATAATAAAGAATTGTTGAGTGTGGGACCGAATAAGAGCCTTGAACGGGACGAATAAGAGCCTGAACGTGGTTAAGTGAGTGGACTCTGGCCTGGGTCACACCTGCCATGGAATCCTGGCCCTAATACATGCTGTGTGGCCTTGGGCCAGCGCCTCCCCTCCCTGAGCCCCACTTTCCTCCTCTGCAACGTGGAGGCGTTCACAGCACCCTGCTCGCTGCCTTGTCTTGCACTAGTGTGGTGCGCGCGTAAGGCTCTGTAGCTGGCCTCGCTGGTGTCCTCTGTCTCCAGCGCAGGGCACAGGTGAGCCACCTAGGGCTGTCCCCACCATGGGGACCCTACCAAATCTTAACTAACTCCTTCCACTCTGGGTGACCGGCTGTGGCACCCCAGGGTAGGGACGCCGTGGATAGATACTTCCCCGTGGCCAGAAAGGCTCCACAGGGAGTGTGATCCACGCAGGACACCAGAGTGCTGGGCATGTGCAGAGACCTGGGTGTTGGGGCTGAGGCTGAGTCTGGCTGCTTCCAGGCCTTTGTCTCCTTTGCAGGAAACAGCCCAAGAGCTGCAAGGGGCCAAGGGGGGCTACTGCTCTGATCGCGGCAGCAGTTACAGCCTTGGGAGTGTGTGAGTGTGAGAGAGAGAGAGAGATGGACAGAGAGCGAAAGAGACTGTCTGCGGACACCTGCAGGTATGGAGGAAGCTTCCAGCTGTCAGAATTGCTACCCCTGGTGTTTCCTGCACCAGAGTGTAAAATATGACACGTGTACAGAAAACTGCGTGAGACCTCCCTGTTCAGTCTAGTGAATAATCATAAAGCACACGCCCTTCTAACGACCACCAGATCAAGAAGACAAGCGTTGCCAGCACCCTAGAAGCCCCCTCCTTCGTGTGCTCTTTCCAGGTTTATCAAATAAATTCAGCCCTCTTTTCTTCCTTTTTTTTTTTTTTTTTTGCTGTACTCGGGCCTCTCACTGTTGTGGCCTCTCCCATTGCAGAGCACAGGCTCCGGACGCGCAGGCTCAGCAGCCATGGCTCACAGGCCCAGCCGCTCCGCGGCACGTGGGATCTTCCCGGACCGGGGCACGAACCCGCGTCCCCTGCATCGGGGAACCCGCGTCCCCTGCATCGGCAGGCGGACTTTCAACCACTGCGCCACCAGGGAAGCCCTCTTTTCTTCCTTTTAATTGTTGCCTGTTCGTTTGTGAATCATGAAAGATTACAGTTGCCCTCAAGAGATCAGAGAATCACCTGATGGACTCCCTTGGGCCTGTTGCCCAGCTAAGAGAGAAAAAACGCTTGCCGTGGTTAAAGTCCCCTGGGTCCCCTCCCGCAGGTACTCACTGTGCTTCCTTGTTGCTTCCATAAATAGTATCCCATATTGTTCTGCAGGTTTTAACACTGTATGTAAATGGCTCCAGACCGCCAGCACTCAGCTGCAGCTTGCTCTCAATAGGGTGGCTAAGTGAAGTCGCATGCTCCCCAGCATGGGTCAGATGGAAGCCCCTCCCCATAGCCAGAGGAAAGCATCCCTGCCCCAGTGGAGCCGCAGGAGGGCGCTCTGGGGCTCCTCTCGGCTTGCCACCCCCTGCTCCAGCCGGGTGTGACACCTCTGCCTCAGATGAAGGTGGGTAGTCCCTGTCCGGAGAGGGCACTGCCAGCTTCCCAGGTTGACAATTGGGATTCAGCTGTAAGCCCATGACCTGTAAGGGGCCTTCCCTGACACTTGTAAGGTGTGAAGGGGGTTCTGGTACCATCCCAGATCTGTCACTTCCACGGAGGGGCCTTCCCTGGAGAAGGGTGAGACCCCCCCACACACATGGGAATGGATTGGGGGCTGGGTGCAGGGAGGGTCTCTTCTCTTCCCCTGCCTCCTCTGCCCCTCTGCTTCCCCTGTTAGCCAGTCTCATCCAGCCTTTCATGGAGAAGCCCTGTGGGGTGGAGATGACTATCAAAGGCTCTGGATCTGAAGGCCTGGGTTTGCTACCCAGCTCCGCCACCTACTAGCTGGGTGACCTTGGGCTTGTGGCTCCCCTCCAGCCCCCCTCGGCCTCAATTTCCCCATTTGTAAAATGAGATTGTTATAAAGGTTATTTTATCCATGTAAAGCACTCAAAAGAGAGCTAGCACATAGAAACCTCTTAACAAGTGTTAGCTGAGAGTATTATTGTCATTATTGTCCCTCACTCTTTCACTGTGTGCCTCCTCTGAGTCCAGCCCTGTGCTGGCTGATGCCTGGGACAGGATGGTGACCTGTCTGCCCGAGGCCCTGCCCTCATGTCCAGTGATGGGAGACAGACACAGCACTAAGCAGTGACAGCCCAGAGTGACCCTGAGGAAAGCACAGGCCCGAGGGTCATGGCTTTGGTGGAGGAAGCTCCCCCCCCCACCCCGAGAACTTGAAGCAAGCCCTGGCTCCGCCCTAGGAAATCAGGGAAGGCTTCCTGGAGGAGGAGACATCTGCGCTGAGGGCTGTAAAAGGAGTAGGAGTTAGTGTGTGGAAAGCTGTGCATTCCAAGGAGAATGAATAGCATCTTCTAAGGTGGGAAAGGGTCTGGCATTTTCAGTAAATTATTAATATCTTTTTTTAATTATTAATATTTTTAATTAAGCTTTTTATTGTGAGATCATTGTAGATTAACTTGGACGTGTAAGAAATAACACAGAGAGAGCCCCCGTACCCTTTACCCAGTTCCCCCAATAATAACATCCTGCAAAATTATGGTTAGTACAAGACCACAACCAGGATATTGACACAGATACAGTCAAGATATAGAACATTCCATCACAAGGATCCCCCCGATGCCTTTTTATAGTCACATCCCCTCCCTGGCCTGTCCCTAACTCCTGGCAACCTCTCATCTATCTGTTCCCCATTTTTATTACTCTGTCATTTCAGCATTATGTAAATGGGATCATACTGTACGTCACCTTTTGGTGTTGGCTTTTTTTCACTCAGCATAGTTCTCTGGAGATTCATCCAGGTTGTTGCCTGTGTCAATAGTTCATTCCTTTTTCTTGCTCAGCAGTGGATGTGCCATAGTTTATTGAACCATTCACCCATTGAGGGGCATCTGGGTTGTTTCCAGTTTGGGGCTATTAGAAATAAAGCTGCTATAAACAGTCTCATACAGGTTTTTGTGTGAGTGTAAATCTTCGGTTTTCTGGGACAAATACCCATAAGTGCAGTTGCTGGAAAGTAAGGTAGATGCATGTTTAAAGAAACTGCCAGACTGTTTTCCAGAATGACTGTTCCATTCTGCATTCCCACCAGCAGTGTATGAGCGATCAGTTTTTCTGTGTCCTCACCAGCATTTGGTGTTATCACTATTTTTTATTTTGGCTGTTCTAATAGGCATGTAATGATAACTCATTGTGGCTTTCATTTGCATTTCTCTAATGGCTAATGATGTTGAACATCCTTTCATGAGCTTATCTGCCATCTGTGTATCCCCTTTGGTGAAATGTCTCATGTCTCCTGCCCATTTTCGAATTGGATTGTTTGGGGGTTTTTTTACTGTTGAGTATTGAGAGTTCTTTATCACTTCTAGATATTAATCACTTGTCAGATATGTGCTTGCAAATATTTGCTCCCAACCTGTGGCTTTTTATCCTCTTCACGTGGACTTTTGCAGAGCAGAAGTTTTTAATTTTGATGAGGTCTGCTTTATTAATTTTTCCTTTTACGGGTCATGCTTTTGGTATCAAGTCTGAGGACTCTGTGCTTAGCCCTAGATCCTGACGATTTGTTTGTTTTCTAAAAGTTTTATAGTTTCACATTTTATATTTAAGCCTGTGATCCATTATGAATGAAGGTTTGTGCAAGTGTGAGGTTTAGATGAAGGTTCATTTTTTAGCATAGGGATGTCTGATTGTTCCTGTACCATTTGTTGAAAATGCTGTCTTTCCTCCGTTGAATTGCTTATGCTTCTTTGTCAAAAATAAGTTACCACAGTGAGATACCACTTCACACCTACCAGGATGGCTATTATCAAAAGAAGAAAGGAAAATAACATGTATTGGTGAGGATGCAGAGAAATTGGAGCCCTTATGGATTGCTGGTGGGGATGTAAAATGGTGCGGCTGCCGTGGGAAACATTTTGGTGGTTTCTCAAAAGGTTAAATATAGAACTACCATATGACCCAGCAATTCGACTGCTAGGTACACATCCAAAAGAATTGAAAGCAGAGACTTGAACAGATATTTGTATACTTTAATGTTCATAGATGCATTATTAACAATACCTCAAAAGTGGAAACGATCCAAGTGTCTATCAACAGATGAATGAATAAACAAAATTTGGTGCATACACACAAGGGAATATTATTCAGCCATAAACAGGAATGAAGTTTTAATTTATGCTACAAGGTGGGTGGACCTTGGAAACATGCTTAGTGAAATAAGCCAGACATAGGAGAAATATTGTGAGATTCCACTTACGTATTCCACCTAGCGTGGGCAGATTCATAGAGAAGGAAAGTAGAATAGAGGTTACCTGAGGCTGGGGGGAAGGAGGGAGTGGGGAGCTATTGTTTAATGGGTACAGGATCTTTTTTGGGGATAATTAAAAAGTTTGAGGCATAGACCTTGAAGGTGGTTCCACAACATTGTGAATGTATTTAAGGCCACTGAAGTGTACACTTTACAAATGGTTAAAAGATAAATATTATGTGTATTTTACCACAGTGAAAAAAATCAATGTTTTAAAAACCAGTTGGGGGCTTCCCTGGTGGCGCAGTGGTTGAGGGTCCGCCTGCCGATGCAGGGGACACGGGTTCGTGCCCCGGTCCGAGAAGATCCCACATGCCGCGGAGCGGCTGGGCCCGTGGGCCATGGCCGCTGGGCCTGCGCGTCCGGAGCCTGTGCTCCGCAACGGGAGAGGCCACAGCGGTGAGAGGCCCGCGTACCGCAAAAAAAAAAAAAAAAAAAAAAAAAACCAGTTGGGTGTATTTGTAAGGGTCTGTCTCTGGGTTCTCTATTCCGTTCCCCGGGCTCTGTGTTTATCCCCACTGTCTTGATTACTGTGTTTATCCCCACTGTCTTGATTGCTGTGTCTGTACAGCTGGTCTTAAACTAGCGGGGCAACTACTGGGGAAAGTGGTCTTCCCGTTTTGTTCACCTTTTTCACAGCTGAGTTCTTCTAGGGCCTGGGCCTGGCATTTTTGGAGCCCCTCTCGCGCTCCCTTTGGTAGAAGATGGCACCAGGGCTTACCTACTTTCAAAGTCACCCTTGACACCTGCCTTGCCCTCAGCCCCCCGTATCTGACTCATCAACAAGCGTTGCATTTTTGGGGGCAGACATAGCTCTGGTCTGCGCTTCTCTCTCCGTGTCCAGCCATACTGGCTGCTTTCATCAGTCTCCTGGAACACGGCTTCCGTCTCATCACTTGTCCGCACACCCTCTCAGGCCCCCTTGATCCCATCCTCCACAGACAAGGCAGCCAGAGTTACATCTCCCAAATACCAGCCCGTCCTCAGCGCCTGCCTCTGCTCCCCCGCCTCCCTGGTGGCCTGGCTCCTGCCCTGCTCCAGCCTGGCTCCCCCACACTCTCAGCCCTCCAGCCACCCGTCTCCGCTGGAATTTCACACTTCATCAGGCGATGCTGGACTGCAGGCCCCAGCGGGCAGGGGCCATGCTGCCCCGTCACACCGGCTGGGACTGGACTTGGTGCATGCACATTGGATTTCTGTTGACAAACTCCATGAATGTGGGAAGGAGCCCATGGTTGGGGGTGGTGGTGGGGAGATGAGGCTGGAGACGTGGGGATAGCTGGGGTGGGTTTACAGAGGTCTCCCTGACCCTTGCAGAAAAACAGGCAAAGGCTTTTTTTTTTTTTCCGGCCATACCACGTGGCATGTGGGATCTGCCCAACCAGGGATCAGGCCCGCGCCCCCTGCACTGGAAGTACGGACCCAGCAAGTTCCAAAATAAAACTTTTTGTTTTTTGGCCACGCCGCGCAGCATGCAGGAGGCAAAGGCTTTGAAGAGACACTTAGCAGAAAAGGAATTGTGGTGCTTTTATAAATATGAAAGGATGCACAATTACTAAGTACAAAAACGCAAATGAAAACTAGGCCGAGAGGGGCCAGACTTCACCTGTCTGACTGAGGAAGATGGGAGAGTTTGACAACACCCTGGGCATGAGGCCGAGGGAGGGGCTGAGAACGGGCGACTTGGCAGTGCTGAGCTTTGCCCGGCAATCCCACTTGTAGGCATTTGGCCCACAGAGATGCTGGCACACCTGTGAAATGACATCTGCACACGGTTATCGTTGCTGCACCGTTTGTAAGAGCAAATGCCTGGAAACCACTGACCTGGCCCCGTGGGGACTGGCTCAAGACATCGTGGCCCTTCCACACAGCTGCTAAAGCAACAAGGCTGTGCTTTGCAGAGATGGAAGCATGGAAAGATCACTAGACATATATATATTTTTTATTTAAAATCCTAATTTTAAATTATTAGCCTACCTAAGGCATAAATGTATAGTATGACCAGTTACTTTAAAGGGAAAACCCACGTAACCCCTGCCTCCATTTGAAGACACAGATGGTTCCAGCCCCCCAGAAGCCCGTCCCAAGCCCTCTTGCCCCCCGGAGGCAGCTTCTCCCCTGATTTTTGAGGCAGTCGCTGCCTTGCTTTTCTCTTTGGTTTTGCTACCTCTGTATGCTTCCCTAAAGAGCATATTTCATTTTGTCTGGTTTTAAGCTATTTCTGAACAAAGTCGTAGGATGTATCGGTTTTTGTTTTGCTTCTTCTGTTTAATATTGTTTTTGATGTCCATCCAATGTAGCTGTGGGTCATTCATTCTCACTGTTGTGTACTATTCCGCGGAGCTGGTAGATCACACTTCATCATCCTTCTCCTGTAGACGAGCGTTTGTGTTGTTTCCAGTCCCTCGCCGATTCAGACTGTGCTGTGTGAACCTTCTCATGTGTGTCCCTGGGTGTAGACGTGGGAGAGCACTTGCCAGGTCCCCAGTGTGTCTTCACCTCGACTGGATACTGCCAAATTCCTCCTGGTGCCAACGGCGCAGCGGGGCCGAGGAATGCTGTTGGCAAAAGCATCGTACGAGTGGTACGCTGCCATTTCTGGCTGTTTTAAAAGTGCGTAAGCATCTCTGTGCGCGCGTGTGCACACACACGTGCATAAGCTCTCTCAGAAAGAAAACAAAGAAACTCCAGTAGAGGTGGCTCCAGGGCTGAGCTGGGGTGGGGCAGGGCAGGAGGGCATCGTCCTGTCCCTGTTTTCCCTTTGGTGCCATTGGCTTTTGAACTATGTTCCGTATTATAAAGGGACAGAGACTGAGACGGAGAGAAGGAAAGGAAAGGGAGGGGATAGATGAAGCCTAAATGTGGCAGAATGTTAATAGTTGAGAATCCCAACGATGGATTTTATGGGGGTTCATTGGTTTAGTCTCTAGCTTGGGGTGTGTTTATAAAGTTTGGTAATGAAGATCTGTTCCGGTGTGAGAGGCTCTTGAACCGACCTCTCCTTGCCCCTGAGGCCTGTCCCAGGAGGATCCCTTGTTTCCAGTGAGACGTCCTCCTGGAGGAGGGGTGCTCCCTCCTTCCTCCCCCCTCCCCGGTCCCTTCCCTTGGGACCTAGTTTCCCTGGCTGGTCAGAACTGCCCAGTCCTGACCGCCTCCTTCACCAGAGCCCAAACCAGCCGGTCCGGTTTGGGGAGCCCGCCCCATTTGGCTCTTCTCTGGGTGGCTGCCTGACAGGTGCTCCACCCTGATGGGGGAGGGGCGGCCTGGGATCTGGGGCGTGGGGGGGGAGCGGGAGGGGCCAGACCTGCCCTGCCATGGCCCCAGGCCTGGCCGGGAGCCCCTGGCTTATTGAGCAGGTGGTAGACAGAAGGGGGTAGATGGGATTTCCAGGCCCTTGGAGCCAGTCAGTCCTCCTGGTCCCCGTGGTAAAGTCCTGGAGGAGTCGGTCTGTGGCAGAAGCCGTGGTAGGGTGCCGGAGCAGGGGAGTGGGAAGGACCCAGGCACCTCTGTCCACCTGCCGCCCAGGCCACCTGCGCACTCACTGTTCTCCCTGGGCTGCCCGTCAGCCGAGTACCCGCCCAGGGCCCAGGACCCTGCTTGAATCTGATCATTGCTGCCGCTCACACGACCACCCCCCCAACCCAAGTCAGGGAGCAGTCCTACTCTTCTGTCCGCCCCCAGGACAGGCAGTTTGGTCAGGTTTGTTCACTGCTGAATTGCCAGGGCCTCCGACAGGCTTGCCTGGTATGTGCCAGGAGTGGGGCGAATGTGTGAACCAATGGGGGAGACAGGTCAGGGACGGTGACAGCCTGAGGGTCAGCGCGGGGATGGAGCCCGGGGTGTCAGGGAAGGCTTCCTGCAGGAGGGGCTGCAGTAAAGGGATGAACTGGGCAGCCCCGGCCCCTGCCCCCCACAGGGGAGACAGAAAGAAACAGATTTCGTGCCAGGAGCTGTGCCCCAGGCCAAGGAAGGCTTCTCAGAGAAAGTGAGATCTGAAGCGGGGAGAAGGTGTGAGGCAGAGGTGGGGTGGGCCTGCACGACCCCTTCTAGAGTCCCTTTCTCTGAGCGTCCTTTTCTCCTGTTCTGCGATAGGGGTTCTGGGCCCCCTAGCCTCCTGCTCAGAGTGGCTGGTCTAGGACACAGGCACTGGGACAGACGGCCCACTTGGGCAAGTCACTCGGCCTCTCCAGGCTTCAGTTTCCTCTGTTGTAAAATGGGCCTGATAAAGTACCTGCCCATTTAGGGCAGTGGTGAGCTAAAATGACTTAATGTGTGTCGATGCTGAGAGGAGGACCTGGCCCAGAGGAAGTTCTCTGGAAAGTTGGGCCACTTATTTTCAGAAAGGTTAGTTACATCCTGGCAAGACAGCCAGCATAGCGACACAGGAGTCGCAGCCGTCCCCACCTTTCCCTCTCCACATTCCCGCCATCCAGCCCCACTCTCACGCCTAGGTATTTCCGTGGCATGGGGGTGGCGGCTGTTTACCGTGATCTCCCCTGGTGAGGCCGCAAGTCTCGGGTTCATCCTGATGGGTCAGTGGGGCAGAGCAGCAGGGCCCCCCTTCGTTGCACCCTCTGGGGCTCTTGCTGGCATCGCAGCCTGGGTGTGCAGGGAGAGGGGGACACAGCAAGCCCCGGATCTCCAGCCACCCTCCCCGTCAAAGAGGCCACTCATCCCCCATCTCTGTGTCCTGCACCACAGCCCCAGCCAGTGTTTCACACCTGGCTGCCCCGCCAGCCACTCTCGGGCACTCAGCCCCATGCTGAGCCACTGTTTCTGGCCCCTGGCACCTGGCCTGGCATAGGGAGTGAGATGGGGGTGTGCGTGTGTGGTGGGAGACTGACCCTGCCGAAGCAGGGGCTGTGGTTGGGTCCCCTGCTCCTGTGTCCCTGCCCAGCCCTCCCTCCGCTGGGACAGTTGTGGGCCCCATGGCTCAGGCTTTCCAGGCTCAGCCCCGCCTCCCTCCGGCCCTCCCTTCACCCTCCACCCTTCCCCTCCCCCTCCCATGGGCTGGAGCCACAGCCAAGCTCAACTCCTGCCAGGGCAGGGCCGCGTCACCAGCCGCTGCCAGGGAGGCCAGGGCGCAGAGCCCAGCCAGCTCACCTCCGTGGGCAGGGGAACCCCTTGATCCCAGCTCCCTGATCTTTCAGCTGGAAGCCTCTGTCTGCCGGCCTGCCCCACTGCGGGTGGCCCAGGACAGAGGGAAGAGGATGGTGGAGGTGAGCTGGCCCAGGCCTTGGGGAGGAGCGGAGGAGGGGGAGGGCTGCCTGGGTGTGCGGGAGGGCAGTCCGGACACACGGCCACCTGAGCCAGCGTAAGCACGTGCGCCAGGGGCCACACCTGTCTTGGGGCCAGGGGCGGGGTGGCTGTGTGTGTGCCCGTGTGGGCGGTGGCAGGCGTCTATCTTCTGGGGCTTAGCCCACACCTCGGCGCGGGTCCCCCTGAGCATCTCTGTGGGAGCGCATTCCTGGGGCCTGGTCTGCATGGAGGTGTTTCCAAGGGGTTGTGCCTCCCTGGGCCACTGGTGACCCTGGGGCTGGCTGTGGGCATGCCTGGGTCTGTGTGCGGGTCTCATGGTTAACTGTCTCAGGAGCGCTCCTGGGTGTGTGGAGGGTCTTGGGGTCTGCCTTCCTAGTGAGTCCAGCCATACGGAGCATTTGTGGGGTTATGTGTGTGTGAGCATGTGGCTGTGTTTCTAGGTGGTGGCTGAAGTCCGTATCATTATGTTATTTGGCTCCCCCAGGATCCTTGTATGTGACTCTGGGTCTCTCTGGAGTCCCTCCATCTCAGGGGTAAACGGGTCTTTACGTTGTTTGTGGAGGGGCCCCGGGTCCTTGACTTCTTGGGGTCCCAGCCGTGGGTCCCCAGTGTTGTGGCCCTTTCGTTCTGAGAACTTCCTCTGAGCCAGGCCCCTCTTAAGACTGCTTTCCCACCTTCTCCCATGACACCTCACAGTTGCCTCCGGCCCACTTGCTGAGGCTCGGGGTGGGATGTTCCCTCCTGCGCCCAGGCCCCTGTACAGCCGCCAGCAGGGTACCCGGCTAGTGTGGGGCAAGCGGCTGCTCCGTCTCGGGCTGCTTGGGGACTTTTCCGTGCAACCAGTGTGTGTGTTCTCGTGTTTCTGTGGTTGTGTGGCTGGACGTCTGTGTCAGTCTCTGAGGACAGCTGTGCACTGTGGAGCGACTTCATTTGCTTCTGTGTCTTGGGGGGGGGGGGTGTGGGGGGGGGGGCGGGGAAGGACTTAGGTTGGAGGGGCCTGGGAGGCCACTGGAGCCTCTTTTCTACCTGTTGCCCCCTCCCTCCTTCCTGCCCCACCTCAGGGGAGGAATGAATGAAGTTGAATCTGATTTCCCCCGTCCCTGGGGGCTCGCCCACACTCTCAGGTTTGTTGTGGCATCCATCCCCACCCTGGGCACCTCTGGGGGGTGAGGGACACCAGCAGTGCCCTTTGTGTCTGTGCTCTATTGAGCCTGGCCAGGCGGGGAGGGGGCACCTGAGCCTGGGGCTGCCACAGGAGCCGCCTGGCCTCCCTGGGGGCTTAGAGCACCTCGGGGTAAAGGAAGCGCCATCTGTGCATTCAGCCACACTCTCTGAGCTGTGCCTCGCCCTGTGCTGGGCAAGGCCGGAGACGCAGGGTGGCTGAGAGCGCCCCAGGCCCTGTCCTTTGGGAGGGCAGGGGTCATCAGAGCATGATGGGGGCCCATTATGCTCCCCCATCCCAGCCCTGGAGAAGGACGGTCTTAAACAGAGGTAGTCAGACTGGCACATTTGCTCTGGGAGACCGTGCTCAGCATCCTCTGTCCTTTACTTGTTCCTTCCTTTATTCGTTCAGCAGCAGCAGCAGCAGTGCCAGTAATGATAACAGCAGCTGGGCTGTAGCAGTGAGGGCCCACTCGGCGGCAGGCGCTGTTCTGAGCGCTTGGCATGGGTCATCTGGTTCGCTCGTCCAAACACTCCCAGGAGATAGGGACCATCGTTACCCCCAGTTTGCAGGTGAGGACACGGAGGCCCAGAGTCACTTGCTCACGGGCACACAGCTTGGCAGTGGTGGAGCGGGCACGAGCCTGGGCCGTCTGCTCTTACTCGTCGGCTGCCTTCCGAGTCCTTGTCCGGAACTCAGTGCAGAGGCCTGCTGAGGGGAGGATGGCGCTTACGTGGCCAGAACACGGAGAGCAGGCTGCTCGTCACTTCCCACATGCGACTCCAGGCCCTGCTCCCCAAGGCTCGGGTGGCCCTCGATCTGTGTCTTTTTATGGGCTTTCACCCATCGTGGGGAGCGCGGATCTCTGGCGGCACACCCCCTGTATGATGTTCTTCTTGCTTCTGGCCAAAATGTACCACCACTTCCTCCAGTTCCCAGGCTAGGCCGTGTGGTGGGGAGGGCCTGGGGAAGTGGGCTCACAGCCGGGCGCTCCTTGTGTTTGGAACACACACCAGGTTATTCACTGAATAGCTGGATTCAGTCTCTAAAGAGGCTCAGTTCCGTCACAGGCATCAAGGTCAGATTTCCAGGCAGTGTGGACGGGCCTTGGGGACTCCTGGCCGCCCTCTGCCCCACCACCCTTCCCTGCACCTCCTCAGGGTCCAGCCTCATCACTTTGGCGATGACATCACTCATCCGTTGCACAGATACTTACCAGGTACCTGCTGTGTGCCAGGCCCTGCTCTAGCTGCCAGGGGTATGACAAGAATGAGACAGACAAAGGCCCCTGTTCCTGGGGAGCCCATACTCTGCTGGGGGGTGGGGAAGGAGGGGGGACCAATAGTCAACAGGTATATAATGCCAGATGATAATAAATGCCACGGAGAAGCATAAAGCAGGGGTGCAAATTTTGTCAGGGGGTCAGGGAAGGCCTCCCAGAGGAGGTTTTCTTTGCACTGAGACCTGAAGATCAAGAAAGGGGAGCCATGCAGCTGTGGGCAGAGGGAACAATGGGTGCAAAGGCCCTGAGGCTGGAACAAGCTTGATGTGTCCAAGACTGAAAAGGAGGAGGCCAGCGTCGCTGGGGTAAAGTCCAGGGAGGAGATGGGGTCCCTTGGTGGCAGGGCCCAGCTGGGCAGGGCCTTGCTAAGTCACAGTGGGGAGTTTCATCCAGGTGGGGAGCCCTGCAGAGTTTTGTTTAACATTTCTTCAGATTCCCTGCTGACCACAGCAGCCTTTCTGATCTTGGTTTTGGTCATCGGAAGTAGAGTTGTCTCTGTTCATGTTCCTGTCCCATAAACCTCTGAGGTCCTTTGTCTGGAGTAGAAGCTTTGGCTGGAGCCAGGGCTGCTGGGAAGCGGGAGGCTTAAGGGGGCAGTGACAGGCCTTCTCCGTGGGTCAGTCGACGCTTTTGTGCCCTGGCGCTGGGCAGCCCTGGGCAGTGACTTCTCCTCTCTGGGCCTCAGTTTCCTAGTTTGGGAAACAGGAGGGAAGAGGACTCTCCACCCACGCACCCAAGAACCACTGGGAGGGTTCACTGTGGCCTGGTCTGCATGCCTGGTGCAGGCATAGGCCAGAGTCAGCGCTGAAACACGTGTCCCTTCCATCCACCCAGCAGCCACTGAGGGGAGACCTGGGATCCAGCCTGTAACCAACCAGAGCATTGCTCCTGCCTGCGCCGAGCCACCGACTTAGCAGGGAGACAGCAGACACAGTCATAACCATATAACATGTTAGGAGATGCTAAGGGCTGGGAGAGAATGGACTGGATGCCAGGATGCCAGGCTCTGGGGGATGCGGCGACGGGCAAGACCAGACCAAGCCCCTGCCCCCGTGGAGCTCACGCTCCAGCTGTTGCAAAAGGTGGTGTCAGTCCTCAGCAATCCTGCCGTCTCAACCTCTACAGGGTGCCCAGAACCTGCCTATTCCTTCCGCCTCCACAGGCTCCACGTGGTCCCGTCCACCCTCTTCTCCTGCTGGACTGTCGCATCCTCCTCCTCCCAGGTGTCCCTGCTCCTGCCCTGCCCCCACACGCAGCCACCGGGAGCCTGTGAACACCTGAGTCTGGCCACATCCCTCCCCTGCTCAGAACCTTCCTGTTGCTCCGTCTCACTCAGGTAAAAGCCAGAGTCCTGGGGATTTCCATGGTGATCCAGTGGTTAAGACTTTGCCTTCCAATGCAGAGGGTGCAGGTTTGATCCCTGGTCGATCCCTGGTCGGGGAGCTAAGATCTCACATGGCTCACAGCCAAAAAACCAAAACGTAAAACAGAAGGAATATTGTAACAAATTCAATAAAGACTTTAAAAATGGTCCACATAGGGCTTCCCCGGTGGCGCAGTGGTTGAGAGTCCGCCTGCCAATGCAGGGGACACGGGTTTGTGCCCCGGTCCACGAAGGTCCCACATGCCACGGAGCGGCTGGGCCCGTGAGCCATGGCCGCTGAGCCGTGGCCGCTGAGCCTGTGCGTCCGGAGACTGTGCTCCGTGACGGGAGAGGCCCCAATAGTGAGAGGCCCGTGTACCGCAAAAAAAAAAAAAAAAAAAATGGTCCACATAAAAAAATTTTTAAAAAGCCAGAGTCCTACCCACGGCCCACAAGTGCCTCCACAATCTGCCCTTCTCTCTCGCCTCACTCACCCGGCCCAGCCACTCGCCTCCTCGCTGCTCTTTGGCCACATCAAGCACGTTCCTGCCTCAGGACATTTGCACTGGCTGTTCCCACTGCCTGGGTGCTCCTCCTCCAGCTACCCACAGGGCTCCTCTCCTCTCTCCACTCGGGTCCCTGCTCAAGCGTCACCTCCTCAGCAAGGCCCTCCCTGACCACTTCACTGAAAATTCCCACCTCCCCTCACCCTCCACACCCTCCTGATCCCTGCTGTATTTCTCTCCTCAGCACTTACCACCTGACTTACTAGCTATTTTTCTGATTTATCTCATTTATTGACTTGTCTCCTTTCCCCTAGGATGTGAGCTCTGCAAGGGCAGGGATATTCCTGACGCTCCTGGCGCCTCTGCCCCAGGCCTGGCAGAGATCAGTCCTCGGTAGACATTGATGATTGGATGGAGGGGTGGGGGGCTGAGTGTGATGGATCATTTGTGGGTAGAGTAGGTGTTTGCCAAGGAGGGGCTTGAGTACATGTCAGCCCCAAAGCGTGAGGCAGGGTCTGGGGACAAGGTGCCAGAGGGTTCCTTGGTGGAACTAGGCTCAGGGCAGGAGGAGAATGGGGGGTGGGGGTGGGGGACACGCAGGTGGGCAGCAAGAGCTGAGCAAAGGTGTGAAGGAGGAACGGTGTGGGGTTTCGGGGGGCAGCGAGAGCCTGCCATGGGCTGCCACGTTAAGACTCCCCCTCCATCATCAGAGCACCGCCCAGGGAGGTAGGTGGTAAACTGAGGCAGGGAGGGGGCTTCTGGAGCTGGTGGGTGGAGATCACGGCAGAAGGGTGGGCGGGAACCAGCGGTGGAAGCGCTGAGCGCAGGCTGGGACCAGTGAGCCCTTCCTCATCGCCCCCTTCCTGCTTTAGTTTCATTTTGGTGACTAGGAAGGGGTGGCCGTGGCCCCTGCCGCATCCTCTGCTCTGCCCCTGCGCCCTGGGGCCCTGGCTGAGTCCGCTCCCTCCACTGCCGGGGTGATGGGGGGGCAGCTTTATTCAGGGCTGCTGGAGCAGGTGGAGGGCAGGAGGGAAGGAGCCCTCTACACGCGCACGCACACACACTCCCTTGACTGTGTTGTCACACTAGCAGATCTGGCTCTTCCACGTGCGCTGATTTCCTTGGTGGGGAGGGCGGTGCCATTTTCGTGTCATGAAAGGTCTGATGGTGGAACACGTGAGCGTGGGGGTGACTGGGAAATGGGAAGCTTTTGCTAGGACAGGTCGGAAACTGCCCATCCCGCATGTGAAATAATTCAAAAGACTTTTTTTTTTAATTGAAATAAAACATTTTAGAGTAGGAGGGAAATGTGCCTGCATTTGAGGGATCAAGCACTGGGCTTCGGAGGCACCTATGCCCCGGCTGGTGGCTGCAGGCTGCACCCTGTGCTCCTTTGTGCCGTGTCGCTGGGGTCACTGCTTCACCCTCTGCCTCTGAGTTCCAGGGGTTTCTCTGCCAGAGTTTCACAGGTACTGCCTGGCAGAGTCTGAGGTGTCTGAGCAGGGGTGTAGCATAGCGGGTGCAGGCGAATGTGTTCGTTCACCAGGTGTTCCTTGAGTGCCTGCCACGCGGTATTGTAGGCATTGGGGTACAGTGGGGAGCAAGACAGAGGACAGGCCCTGCCCTGGTGGAGCTGATGTTCTGGTGGAAGAAGCAGACACTGAAGAAGCTCACGCACGCAAACACATACACACACAGTATATGGTGAACGCAGTGAGGAAACATAAAGCAAGGAAAGGGGCATAGAGGGTGGTAGGACAGGAACAGGGACATTTGTGTGCAGACGTGGGTGGAGGGAAGGAGGGAGGGAGCCATATGGAGATCAGAGAAGAGAGTTCCAGCACGGGGTGGGGTGGGGGGGGGGGGTTGCAAGCTGCCAGTGCAAAGGCCCTGAGGTGGGGGCATGTCTGACGTTTGAAGAACAGTGAAGAGGCCAGAGTGGCTGGGGCAGAGTGAGCGAGGGGCCGTGTGGGAGGAGAGCTGATGGGCAGATCTCTCAGGACCTCGTGGGCCACGGGGAGGAGTTTAAAGATGTTGACTCTGTAGTGGATCAGACTGTCTTCCAGGCCCACCTCTGCTTGGTGACCTTAGCGAGAGATTTCACCTTTGTGAGCCTCAGTTTCCACATCTGCAAAATGGGAGTGAAATAGCCACTCCACCTAAGTGCCGGGGAGCCGGTGAGCTCAGCATTGGCATCTGCGCAGGGTCGTGGGCCCCCCATGGTGGTGGTGCTGGTGGTGGTGGTAGGGGTGTGAGTACTGGGGCTAGCCTCAGTAAACCGCATTTGGGGTGGGGACTGGTGCTTGGACAGCTTTTCTGCTGCAGACCGACAGGCCAAAGGCCCGTGGAAAGGGCGAGTAATTCCTTATTCCTGGGTGGGGGGTGGCGGTGGTTGGAGCCCCACTTTGTGCTGCCTCCCACACTACCGCTGGGGGCCTGGGCAGGTTGGAGGAGCTGGGGACCCTCACCCCCAGGTGGGGTCAGGACAGGAGAGGAAGAGCAAGGTCTGGGTGTGGATAGAGAGGGTGGAGAAGGAGGGAGGAAGGGTTGGAGGCCAGGACCATGATGCTAATGACAAAAACAGAAGCACCACCGCAGGACAGGCGGGTAAGAGCCTGGACTTCGGTCCCCGACTGCCTGGGTTCAAATTCTAGGTGCCCTGAATAAAGGATTTCCCCTCTCTGAGCCTCAGTCTCCCCACCCGTGAACTGGGGATGATGAGCGTGTCTGTCTCACAGGTTAGCGGTGAGGATGGAATGCGATTAGACACAGGACACCAAGCAGACCCGGGCACACATGAGTCTCCAAGGACGCACCTGCCGTAATTCTGAGAACTGGCGGGGCCCGGGCTCTGTGTTAGACAGGGCTGGAGTCTTGTGTCCACTCTGCTTCCCAAGCTGTGTGACCTGGGCAAGTGGGGTGCCCTCTCTGTGCCTTGTCTTCCTTGTCTGTAACACAAAGCCCAAAACGGCCCCTTTGTCTGGGGTCGGGCGTGCAGATTAAACGAGGGACTCCGGGTCAAGTGCTTAGGAGAGGGGCCGGCACGGTAGGTGCTCCCTAAGTGTTGGCTGCTGCTGTGATAGTGACCGACATTTACCGCGCGCTTCCTTGCTGTGTGCGCTTGGCCTTGGGGCCATCAGTGCCTGGGTTCTCTGTGACTCCTTACAAGAACTCCAGGAAGCAGGTACTGTCATGGTCCTCTTTTAACAGAAGAGGAGACTGAGGCACAGAGCAGCTGAGCTGCTAGCCCAGGGCCATGCAGTGAGCTCCCACGGTGGGTCAGCTCACCCACACTTCACAGGCAGAGAGCTGGGCTCTTGGCCCTGAGCTGTCTGACCCCTAAATTCTGGGCTTGCCTGAGAACCCCAGCACCTACTCTTTGCCCGCCTCCTCTGCTACTGGCACAGGCCCCTTTATATGTAGCAGCTCCTCTCCCTTCCGTGGCCCCCATAAAGTCAGGAGCTTGGGGACTTGGTGGGAAGGGGGGTTTCTGGTCGGGGGAGCCGGCAGTGCTTGGAGCTGCCCCAGGGTGGGGCTCCCGCCTGATCATTATAAACACGGTTGGTTCCTCTGTTTGTCCTGCCCTCCATGCAGCGCCCAGAGGGAAGGGCTGGCCCCGGGCAAATATCCGGAGGTGTGCCCCTCTGTCCCCTTCCCCTTCGGGTCACACAGGCAGCTGGGGGCGGGGCTGGGGGCGGGGTGCAGAGGTGGCTTGGGGGTTTGCGGCAGGGCTTCTGGGTCGGCTGCCCTGTCTTCCAGGCTGCCTCCTGCCCACCCCGTCTGGATCCTGAGCCCCTCCCTCTCCTGGGTTTAGTGAGGGGTCCTGTGGCTAACCCTATTCGTGCAGAGAGCTTGGAGCTGACTTGGGGCCCGCAGATCCTGGGCTGGGGGGCGGAGGATGGGCAGGCAGAGTGAGAGAGGCCAAGGTGAGGAGTGAGGCTGGGCCCAGGGCCAAATGGGGGCAAATCTGGGAAGGCAGTGAGGAGGTGGTGGGACATGGTATACACATCTGGAGGGATGGAGTGGAGCGGGGAAGATGGGGGAAGGTCAGCGGGTAGGGATGAGGCTAGGAGCTGGAACTGGGAGAGAGTCGAGGGCAGAGAAGCCTGGAGAGAGGACAGGGTAGGTCAGGGCCTCTGGCAGGTGGGCCAGGAATGGAGGCCTGGGCGGGCGGGATAGGCAGCGTTCCGGGGGCTGGAATGCGGGACCGCTGCTGAAGGGGCTCCTGGCTTGCAGGGTAGAGAACGGGCTGGGGCAGAGGGTCCCTCACCCTGGCCAGGCCTGTTCCACCCCAGAGCAGGCAGGGAAACTGGACCCCTGGGGGAGCCCTGGCTCTGGTCACCTGCTGGCCGGGAGGCCCAGGCCAGTTGAGGCAGGTTGGCTGCTGGGTCCCCACCCGCCTCCCACTGGGCGGCTCCTGCTGCCAAACCGGTTCCCCTGGATCACTGCCCACTGATGGCCCTACCTCTGGCCTGGGGATGGCAGCCTCTTCGTCCTTACCTCACAGAGCTGCTCCACGAAAGGATCCGGGAGTGGAACCAGGGGCTGCAGGGGCCGCATCCCAGACACACGCAAGCATCCTTGCTAGGTCACGAGACTCACTGAGCTTGGGGCCGACCCTGTGCTGGGCACTGTGCCAGGCTCTGGGGAGCCAGCCATAAACCAGACAGAAATCCCCACCCAGTGCATTTCCCCTAGTTCTTTGGGTCTTCGTTCACACGGGCCCTCTTCTGGGAAACCTCCCTTATCCCCAGCCTGCCATCCCTCCAGGCTGGGTCTGGCACTCTGTGACCCCAGCGCCGACCACTCTGGGCTGTCAGGGGCTGTCTCAGTCACCGCAGTATCCCTGGCACCAACCAGCGCAAGGCTGGACACAAAGGAGTGAGTTGTTGCTGAATGAATGAACGAACGAATAATGGACAAATGATGTTTTCTTCCCACTTTACAGATGAGTAACCCGAAGCCCCAAGAGGAGACGCCTCGTGCCCAAGGGCACCTCTAGCACAGCCAGCGTCAAACCAGGTCTGTGGGACTCAGGGCCCATGTGCGGGCTGGGGGGCAACACCTGGGCCCCCTTCCCCAGACGTGGCTAGGAGTCATCCTACTCATCAGAAGGGCAAATGCCGACGGGGCCCTCCCTCCGTGTCCCAGCCCTGCACCCAGCTCTGCTCGTATTAACTCATTAATCCTCCCAGCAGCCCTGTGGGGGCTGATCCAGCGCACAGACAGGTTAGGTCACTTGCCCAAGGTCACACGTAGTAGGCGACAGAGAGAGATTTGCACTCTGGCCATCTGGCTCCCCACCCATCATTTCTCTGGTCCCCCTATGGGACACCACCATCACACATGTCCTCTTCGGCCCCTTTGGTTTTTAAATCAGCTCTCATTGAGCATTTACTCTGTGCCGGTGCTGTTCTGAGTACAGGACTGGAGACCACAGGCCCTAAAGACAGGGACTGTTTGGTCTGTTAGTATCTGTTATGAAGTGGCTCTTTCCCCGCTCTGATCTTGGTGAGGAACTTCCCTCCTCTGAGCCTCAGTCTCCTCATCTGTAAAGTGGGCATATAGCAGTACGGCTACCTAGGGGTCACGCATAGGACAGGGGCTTGGTAACCATTTGTTGAACAAGTAACCAAAGGTATGTGGTGCTTGCAGCCCAGAGGGCAGGCTGGAAAAGCAGGAATAGTGTCAGCTGGCCTTCAGGAACCAGTCACCGAGCACATACTGTGTGCTGGGCGTGGCCGAGACAAGGGAGTGGGATGCCAGGAAACTGGGCAGGTGAGACCTGGCCTGGGGCATGAAAGTCTAGTGATGGGGGTTTTAAACACTGAACTAGTAAACACAAGACTGAGCAGCAGAATTTCCAGAAGTTAAACATGCTATGAAATGTGATGGAAGGACAGTGGGGAATGGGGACTCCTTTTCTTGGGGTGTTCAGGAAAGGAGTCACCAATGACTGTGAAGGAAGGGAGGGAGGGGACCATGTGTGTGGATACTGGGGAAGAGTATTCCCCACAGAGGGAACAGCCAGTGCAAGTCCCTGAGGTTTGGAAGCCAGTGTGAGTGAGAGGGAGAGATGAGAGCAGAGAAGTGATGGGGCAGGTCGTGTGGGGCGGGCCGCGGGAAGACTGAGCTGCTCTCCTCAGTGAGGTGGAGCCACAGGAGGGCTCTGAGCAAGGGGCCTGACTCGGGTGTTCACGGGGTCCCTTGGGCTGCATGTGGGGGACAGACTGGGAAGGGGCGGGGGGGAGTGGGGAGACCAGGGAGGAGAGGAGGATGGATAGGACCAGGACGGGGCCAGAGGATCGAGGAGAATAGCACGTTCTGGCGAGCCGTCCCCTCCCACAGGCCTGCCGGCAGGAGCCCAACTCTGCACCCTCACCACGCTGAGAGCCTGGCGCCATGTTCGGGAAGAAGAAGAAGCGGGTTGAGATCTCGGCACCGTCTAACTTCGAGCACCGCGTGCACACGGGCTTCGACCAGCACGAGCAGAAGTTCACGGGGCTGCCCCGCCAGTGGCAGAGCCTGATCGAGGAGTCAGCTCGCCGGCCCAAGCCCCTCATCGACCCCGCCTGCATCACCTCCATCCAGCCTGGGGCCCCCAAGGTATGCTGGTGCCCACCACGCCTCTCCTGACCCACGCCAACCCCCTTGGGGTGACCCCAGCCCTCAACCCCACACTTGACCCTGCGGCCAACACCTCCCCCTCCCTTGCTGAGCTCCACACAGACACGCCCCAGTCCTCACCTTTCACTCACCCCTCCACCCACTGATCCCTCACTTGGCCTCAACGCTGATGCCCCCCTTACCTTGCTGAGAACCCTACACTGACCTTGACCCTCCGACAGTCCCCCACACCAGCCCCAAGTCGTGCTCCTGTCCTTGGAGGCTCACGCCCTGAGCTCTGTGCTCCGGTCCCCAGCACCACAGACTTGTCCTGGGCCTTCACCGGGCTCTCATCTCAGGACGAGGGACAGACTCGTTCCCTCATGGCGACTGCCCCAAGTGCTCAGGGCTGAGCTGGGGGAGCCCAGAGGGGGCTCCTGACCAGCCCCAGGGTCCAGGCCAGCTTCTTGGAGTCGGTGACACCGGAGCTGAGCCCTGAGGGCCGAGGACGAGGAGGAGTCATTGGGGCAAATGGTGGAGAGGCAGGGCTTTTAGTGGAGGAAACGGCCCACATGAAGCATTGGGGGTTTTTGGTTTGGGTTTTTTCCCTGCCATCTGAGCAAAAGGGCAGAGTTGGGATTTGAATCAAGGTCCGTTTCCAAGGCCCATGTTCTTAACTCCTTTCCTGTCTCCGTGATCCCAGTGCTGGGCGTGGCCTATGGTGAGGCTGCTCTGGGGGCAGGGGGTGCGGCACCCCGCAGCCTGCGAAGCCGGCCTTGGAGCACGGACTTTATCCCAAGGGCAGTGGGAACCAGGAAGGGCCATGGGCCAGGGACCGCAACCCGGGTTGTTCGGAGGGGTGAAGGTGGGCCGGCTGGTCAGCAGGCTCAGCGCCAGGGGGCAGGCCCAGGGCTGACTCATCCTGCCCCGCCCCGGGCCAGCGGGGCGCGGAAGCTCTCCCCCAGGGTCTCCAGCTGGCAGCCCACTGAGGCGTTCATGTGCCCCAGGCAGGGGGCTTTTGGATACTTTGAATTCTCTGCCACTGCCTAAAAAAGCAAGAGGCTTCACATCCAAATCTCTATTTCTGGCTTCTCCTGACAGATCGGCTGGGGCCACTGGAGGGGCAGCTGCCACCGCAGGCGGGGTGCCAGCTCTTCTGGGCCCGCAGGCCCCACCCAGCCCACCTCAGTTCCATCCCCTACCCGGCCCTGTGGCTGCTTGTCTGCTGGTTATGCCCGCACTAGGGCGCTTCCTAAAATCTAGCCCCTGCTTGGCCTGCCAGCCACGAGCCCTACCTGGGACTGTGTCTGCCAGGAGGAAGGGGCACCTTAAGCCACACAAAGGTGCCACACGGGCTGGCACTCTCCTGGGGCCCCTGTGGGCGCTTGTGTTTGCTGCCCTCGGCTGAGAAACTCCCTAGTCCTCCCAGACCCTCCCCCAACCCCCAGGGACTTCTCGACCTCTTATTCCAGCACCAAAGCCTGACCAGGTGTCTCCCTTGCTTCGCTGGGCCCCTGGGCAAGGCCAGGCCTCTAGGCTGGCAGCCAAGCCCAGGAGAGGCCGGGGGCAGGGGCTGGCCCCACAGGGGTACGGCGGCCTGTAGGAGGGTTTTGTGGGATCTGTGTTTTCTGCACATTTGAAGTGGTTCTGGCTTTAGGATGTCTGGCAGCCTGTGTCCCTGCCTGCCAGTGATTGACGGCACAGGGCTGAGGGGCATGGGCTCTGCTCCCCTCAGTCTCCTCCCAGCCTGCCTGCCTTACTCACTCACGGGTTCAGCAAATACTTATTGAGCACCTTCTGCATACCAGCCAGAACAGAAACAGACAGGAGGAAACCATGGCCTCCCTCACGATCATTGCACTGGGGGAGCAGGCCATGGACAGCTGTACGCATGCTTTACGTCAGCTGGTTTTAAGTACTCTAGAGAACAGGAAAGCAGGGGAGGGGGATAGGGAGTGTTAGGGGCTGGCGTTTCAGACCACGGGCGGTCAGCGAAAGCCTCCAGCAAAGACCTGAAAGGGGGGTGTGTTGGGGAGGGGAGCTCAGGGCAAACTTGGGGGAAGACGTTCCAGGCAGTGTGAACAGCCAGTGCCTGAGGTTGGAGTGTGTCCGGTGTGTTTTAGGAGCAGTTAGGAGGCCCATGTGCCTGGAGCTGAGTCGGGGGCAGGGGGAACCCTGGAGGCTGTGACCTGGATCAGGATGGTGGCCATGGCGGGTGAGGGTGGGTTCAGGACAGGCTTTACACAGGCATTCGCATTTGCCAGCCTTGCTCCTGGGGCACTCCTGCACCTCTACTTCGGGCCCAAACCTTTCTGACTCTCCCGTTAACCCGCCCTCAGCCTCCAGAGGGACAGAGAGCGTGGTTTGGAGTTAACAGCCCTGGCGGGCTGCAGGGGAGGAACTGCCAAGCTGGGCCCCGGCCCCAGCATCCTGTAATTTGCAGCTCTCCAGGGCTGATTATGGGGTGGCATAGTCTCTGCCCTTCTTCCCCTGCACCCCACAGGGCAGGGACCGCCCCCCAGTCCGGAGAGCAAGAAAAAGACGGGTGCAGCCCACGGGGGGGGGGCGACAGCCTGTCGGATGGGCAGGCTTTCCTCCCGCTCCCCTCCTGCCACCCAAGGCTAGGTGCTGGGGGAGGGGCAGCAGGGGCCTCCCTGCTCCTGCCCGCCCCCCCTGCCGCCCCGCCCTGTCATCACCCATGGCATTTCTTCATTCCGTCTCTGTCTTGTCTCTGTGTGTGTGTTGTGTTGTCCTGTCCTCGTGTGTTGGATACACGTCCTGTGTCCCCCTCCTCCTTGCCCGGCCCCCACCCCGCCATTGCCCCGGACCCCAGACCATCGTGCGGGGCAGCAAAGGCGCCAAGGATGGGGCCCTCACGCTGCTGCTCGACGAGTTTGAGAACATGTCGGTGACGCGCTCCAACTCCCTGCGGAGAGACAGCCCGCCGCCACCCGCCCGTGCCCGCCAGGAAAACGGGATGCCTGTGGAGCAGGCCACCACGGCCAGAGGGGGCCCAGAGAAGGCGGGCGGTCAAGGCCGGGTCGCCGGTCGCAGCGAGGCGGGTGGCAGCAGTGGAGACAGGCGGCGGGTGGGGCCGGACAAGAGGCCCAAGTCGTCCAGGGAGGGCTCAGGGGGGCCCCAGGAGTCCTCCCGGGACAAGCGGCCCCTCTCTGGGCCTGACGTCGGCACCCCCCACCAGCCTGCCGGTCTGGCCAGCGGGGCGAAAGTGGCAGCTGGCCGGCCCTTTAACACGTACCCGCGGGCCGACACGGACCACCCATCCCGGGGCGCCCAGGTAACTGCTCCCCTTGCCCCAGGACCGCCCCACTGTCCCCTTGCCCGGAGCTTCCCCGTTGCCACCCACCGACTCCAACCTGTGCCCAGCCCACCGTCCATCTGCATCCTGACCACCATGTGTCTGTCCCACAGCCGGGGTCCCCGTCCCTCTGGCCCCTCCACTGACAGCCGCCTCTCTTTTCTGTTGCAGGGGGAACCTCACAACGTGGCCCCCAATGGGCCATCGGTGGGGGGCCTGGCCGTCCCCCAGTCCTCCTCTGCCTCCCGGCCCCCCGCTCGAGCCCACGGCCCCCCCAGCCCTGGAGTGCTGGGCCCCCACGCCTCCGAGCCCCAGCTGGCCCCTCCAGCCCGCACCCTCGCCGCCCCCCCTGCGCCCCCCGCCCCCGGACCCCCCGGACCCCGCTCGCCACAGCGGGAACCCCAGCGAGTGTCCCACGAGCAGTTCCGGGCTGCCCTGCAACTGGTGGTGGACCCCGGCGACCCTCGCTCCTACCTGGACAACTTCATCAAGATCGGCGAGGGCTCCACGGGCATCGTGTGCATCGCCACCGTGCGCAGCTCGGGCCGGCTGGTGGCCGTCAAGAAGATGGACCTGCGCAAACAGCAGAGGCGCGAGCTGCTCTTCAATGAGGTGGGCCTGCTGCCCCGCCCCCGCCTTCACCTCGCCTCCTGGGGCTCCTCCGCCCCATGGCTTTTGAGGGCACATGGGGTGAGGAGGGGAAAGGGCCTTCGGGGATGGGGTTCCCCAGGGCTGGGTCCTGGGCCCGGCTCCTGTCCTCACTCGTCACACCTCCCCAGGCTGTCTCCTCTGTCCCCACGATACCCATGGCCACGGCTGTCCTGTTCCTGGCCAGGCCCCGAGCCCCAGCTCCAGGCTCCCTTAATCCCCCTGAGCCCCACCCTCTGCGTGCCTTCCAGGCCCCTCATACCCACCAAGTCCCATTCTGGCCCCAAAGCGTGTACTCCAAACCTGCCTCTCCTGGTTCCCTGTCTCAGAGAGGCCCCGCCACTCCTGTCCTCAGGCCGGAGCTCTGGACCTCCCTGGCCCCCACCCCGGCTTGTCAGTCCTGAGCCTGTCACTCCTTCCCCCATCCCTGTTCCTGTCCCCACGTAGCCCGTAGCCCATTTGCTGCTCGGCCCTGCCCCCTGGGCATTCCGCACACCACAGCCAAAGGGCTGCCACACACCCCTTTACTGCCCCTTGCAGCGCCCCCTGGTGCCCTCAGGACAAAGGCCTGGCCTCTTGGCCGTGCATCTGAGATCCGCCCCCATCTAGGCCTCGCTTCTGTCTGACCTCAGGCTTTGGCCCTTGGGGGGCTCACTACCAGTGAGCATGTTGCAAAGGCAGACCCCTGGCTCCTTCCCGAGAGGAATCTGTGTTGGGAGCAGCCCCCGGCCTCTGATGCAGGAATCCCAGGAGGACGTCAGGTCCAGGGTCGTCCGACTCTAGCTCTTGCCTCCTGACCTCTCCACACTCCTCAGCTTTGCCCCGTGTAATGTGGCCCCTGTGAGCATCGTGTTCCCCCAGCTCCGTGAGGCTTTGCCTTGCTAGGCCTTCCTGCCCCTGAAATCTCTTCCCTCACCCCCCCACCCCCCACTGCCTTTTATCTGACCTGCCTAGTACCTGCTTGGCCTTCTGGTCTCAGCCCTGTGCTTAGACGCCCTCGTTCCAGCTCCCTCTCCCGACACCAGCCTGGCCATCAGAGCCACTCGCGGCCCAGCTCAGGGCTGGTCAGAGACCAGCGTCAGAAGTGTGGGGTGTGTGCGGGGCGGGAGCACCCCTGGAATAGAGTGCAGACGTCAGGCCCACGCTGCCTTTGAGGTCTCTTGACTTTGGCCGTGGGAGGACAGCCCAGGGGGACCCCGATGAGCAGGAGTGACGGGTGGAAGCAGACCCGCAGTGTGGCAGGGTCCACACCCAGGCTGAGAGGGAGGGGGGAGGGCTCCGGTGGCAGGGGCTGGCCGTCCTCCCTCCGCTGCGCCAACCCGGCCTCCCATGCCCAGGTGGTGATCATGAGGGACTACCAGCATGAGAATGTGGTGGAGATGTACAACAGCTACCTGGTCGGGGACGAGCTCTGGGTGGTGATGGAGTTCCTGGAGGGAGGCGCCCTCACCGACATCGTCACCCACACCAGGTACTGCTGGACAGCTGGGCCCTGTGACAGCCAGCCTGCTGTCTCCCCCAGCTCCCCAGGGTGGACCTGGGCCCCCTCAGACCTCTCCCACGATAGAACTGGCCCCCTCCAGACCCCTTGGGGTGGGGCCATGTCCCCCTCAAAGCCCAGGGTAGTGTTGTGTCCCCCTTAAACCCCAGGGCGGGGCCCTGTCTGTCCCCGTCATTCACCCACCCACCCCCGCAGGATGAATGAGGAGCAGATCGCCGCCGTGTGCCTGGCCGTGCTGCAGGCCTTGTCCGTGCTCCACGCCCAGGGGGTCATCCACCGAGACATCAAGAGCGACTCCATCTTGCTGACCCACGATGGCAGGGTGAGGAACGGGGTGGCTTGGCCTTCCCCCGCCTCTGCCCAGCTCTCCCTCTGCTGGTAGGGTGTGCTCTGACCCCCGAGTGCAGTCACGTGAGGAGCAGTAAGTTCCTTCGTTCCTTGGGCAGCAGTCCAGAGTCAGGGGTCCACGTGAGTGCGGCCTCTGCCCCTGCGGTCAGGGGCTCAGGCTGGCGGGTCTCTGCCGTCAGCACGGGCCGTTGGGAACTGTAGGCTAGCCCTGGGCCCAGAGAGGGGAGACTCCATTTGGGTGGCCAGCCTCTCGGCCACGTGAGAACCTGCTCCTAGCCTGGCATCCAGGCGTGGGCTGTGGACTCCAGTCCCATCTCCCATCTTCTGGGCTGAAGTTCTGAGTCTGAGGTCCATGGGTGGTCCACAGTGACCAGAACCTGCATTTATATTCCAAGAGTGAACATGATTTTCAGTGGGAGGGGGCCCTTGACTTTCACCAAATTCTTGTTGGTGATTTGCCCGCCCTCCCCCAGGAACGTTAGGCCAGTCAGCAGAGGCGGGGGGTGGGGGGAAGGCTCAGTGTCACCGGGAGTCTCAGCTGGGGTCCACGAACACCTAAAGTTGTCTGCAGATGTGTCTAGGGGACATGTGTCAGCATGCTCTCTGGGGGTGGGAGGGTCCACAGACATCCTCGAGAGTCCAGATAGGGCCCACAGTTCCAGCAAAGGTATAAATCCTTGGTCTGGGGACGTAGCTGTTGCAGAGGCAGGCTGTGTCCCCTTGTACCCACCTTGGACACCTGCCAGCTGAAGGTGTGCTTCCTGCCGGGAAGCAGGGGCCCAGGGCACAGCATTGGGAGCCAGCCCCAGTCTGAGTCCCCGCCCAGCCTTTGGTACCCCTGGGACTCGGGCCACTTCCCCCGAGAGCCCCAGCACAGACCCTGTCACGGAGGCAGATGGTGCGATCTTGGGCAGGTGACACGGCTGAGGGCCCCAGCCAGGAGACGGCAGAGCTCCCCAGAGGCTCTGACCTCTGGGCAGCATCGTGGAGACCCAGCGCGTCCGAGGCCAAGGAATCAATTAGGTAGATGCCTCTGCTCACCCTGCCCCCACCAGCACCTCTGACCCTACTGCCTACGTCCTACTGCAGGTGAAGCTGTCAGACTTTGGGTTCTGTGCCCAGGTGAGCAAGGAGGTGCCCCGGAGGAAGTCCCTGGTCGGCACGCCCTACTGGATGGCCCCGGAGCTCATCTCCCGCCTCCCCTACGGGCCAGAGGTGAGCCAGAGGTGGCCGGCCGTGCCGCTCGGCACTGGTTTACGCTGTGACAGTCCGGAACAGCCAGAGTGCTGGGGGTGAGGGGGCTCAGTCCCTGGGAACAGTCTGGGGGAGAAGTAAGCATGGCTGCGTGCACTCATTGCTGACTGGGCTCTAGTTTGGAGCCAGGCCAGTGCTTAGCTGGGAACAGAATGCTGAGCAGAAGTGGCCCTGGCCCTGGCCCTGCCTGTCAGCCTGGGGCAGAGGCCACAAACTGGCTGACGTGCTCTGAAGATGCGCTTGCGAGCATTTTAAAAAGAGCTCTCACGTGAAAGTCTGAATTTTATCCTCTGTCAGAAAACCAAGAGCTCTGGCCATGTGGAGGCCAAATTCCCGCACAGCAACAGTCAGCAGGCGCTGAGGGGCTGCTCCACGTTAGCAAGTGCAGGGGCGCCTTCGTCTTGGCCGTAGTCCCCACCCAGCTCTATTGCCTGCACTGACCTGCTTCACTCCCTGCCGTTACCTGCCTGATCTTTGAGCTGTGGCCTGTGGCCCTGAGGATTCCTCCACAGTCAACAAGGCTTGACCCAGGGCCTGGCCAAGGTGCCCTTGGAAGCATATCTTGGGGGAACCTCAGGCAGGAGTGGGATCACACTGGGAGGGGAGGCTGGGAGGAGATTCTGAGGGACCATCTCAATCAGGACTGCCTGTGAGTGACAAAACTATCTCAAACGGATTTAGCAAAATGGAAAGCTGTGGGTCCCTAGAATTTCCCCCCTGTAGTCTTCACTCAGGCAGGTGCTCCCCTGGTCAGCACAGACATGACCCTGGCAACTCCGGAACACATCACATGAGCCCTACTGTTTTCCTGAATATTTTGGTTGAAGTCTCAGGGTTGACTGTGACTGGCTCAGCTTGGGTCCTGTGCCCGTTCCTGAACCAATTACTGTGTCCGGACTCTTGCCGATTAGGCTACCTGGTCATGCTCCATGGACTGAAGTAGGGGAGAGGGAGTTCTCCAGAGGAACCCAGGGGAAGGAGGGGGGTTAGCAAAAAAGAAGGGGATAGATGCTGGGTGGGCAGAACCCTTCAGAGGGCTCCCTGGGTGAGGAGTGCATAGGGTCCGGCAGGCTAGGTATCAGCGAGGGTGTTCAGGGCCCAAGGATTCTAGGAGCGAAGAGGCAAAGACAGAACCAGGGCCATCCCTCTGTGGGTGTCGCTCGAGCACTGGCCATGCCTGCACAGCTCAGCCCTGCTGCCCCGTCCCCACCGCAGGTGGACATCTGGTCTCTGGGGGTGATGGTGATCGAGATGGTGGATGGGGAGCCCCCCTACTTCAATGAGCCACCCCTCAAAGCCATGAAGATGATTCGGGACAACCTGCCACCCCGACTGAAGAACCTGCACAAGGTGGGCCCCTCCCGCAGGCGGCAGGCAGGTGGGGGTGGGGGGACAGGGCTCCACCCAGCCCCGAACCCAAGCAGAGCGCTGGGTGCGGGCAGCACTGGGGTATGGATGGCTCCCTCCCGAGGTGGCGCTTACTGTGCGCTGGGTCACCCCCGTGTCCCCCAGGCCTCGAGTGTCTGTGTAAACTCTGTGCCCTCACCACCCCACATCCCAGAAGTTGTACTTAGGCTGGCCTGGCTAGACGCACACAGCATAGCCATGTCCAGGAGAGGGGACTTCGTGGTGAAGGAGTTGCCTGGTGAGAAAGGGGTGCCTCCAGGGCCCAGCTGCTGCCAGGGTCCTGCCGAACCTTGGAAATGGGGAGGGAATGAGCCCCTGGGGCCAAGCTCCTGGGACCTCTTTGCCCCCTCCCTAGGCAGTAGGTGTTGTCAGCCCATTTGACAGAGGACGAGACTGAGGCCCCACAGCGAGTGAGCAGTGGAGCTGGCTCTCAGACCCCCTGACCCTCTCGCCCGCCTCCTGACAGGTGTCGCCATCCCTGAAGGGCTTCCTGGACCGCCTGCTGGTGCGTGACCCGGCACAGCGGGCCACGGCGGCTGAGCTGCTCAAGCACCCATTCCTGGCCAAAGCGGGCCCGCCCGCCAGCATCGTGCCCCTCATGCGCCAGAACCGCACCAGATGAGGCCCAGCGCCCTGACCCTGAACCAAAGAGCCCCTTGGGTCACCCCTGCCCTGCCAGAGGCCAGTGGAGGGCCGGCCCCTGCCCCTCCCAGCCCAGGAGACACTCTGTATGGCTCTGCCCTCCTTGCTGGGGGGTGTGCGGGACCCTACTACTGAACTGCCGTTTTGATTTTGGGACTTTTAAAAAAGCGCAGGGACTTGTGGGAGCACACGAGGCTCCCAGGACCCGCCAACCCTCTGGGACAGGCCCGCCCCAGTGTTGTCCTGTCTCCAGGAAGGACGGGCGGCCTTCCCATCACTGGAAACCTGCAGTGGGGGCCGCCAGGGGTGGAGACAACACTACGAAAGAGGTGTGTGTGCGTGTGTGTGTGTGCGTGCGCACGCGTGTGTGTGTGTGTGTACACGCATGTGTGCATGTAGAAGGTCCAGCTCCTCTGCGAGTGCGTGTCTCTGAGACCTCGCCTGATCCACAGCCCCTCCCCCCTGAGCCATTGCGGGGGTCGATCATGAATGTCTGAAGAGTGGCCTTTTCCCTTCGCCCCACACCCCTCTCTGTGGCTGGATGCGGAGACAGGGGTCAGGGCTTCCCACCCACCCCCAGCCTCTGCAGAACATGACTACTGCACCTGGAACAGCCTCCTCTTTTCTAGAAGTCTATTTATATTGTCATTTTATAACACTCTAGCCCCCATCTGGGGACGGATGGTCCCTGTCCCGCGGGGTGGCACCGGGGACAGGACCACTGCTTGAAGAATCGGGTTCCTGCCCCCTCAGTGCAGCCCCGCCCGCCCCTCCCTCAACTTAGTTTTACAATTAAACCAGTTTCTTGTTTTGTGTGTGTGCAGTGTGCGTAGAGACCCCCCCACCGCCGTCCAGGGCGTCTTGTGGGGAGAATTGATGGGGAGGGGCTCTAGGGTTGGGAGGGAGGCCTGGCTGACCCCAGGATTCCAGCCCAGTTCAGGGCCAGGGCCGTGTCTGTGGGTGGGCGGGAGTTCCAGGTCCAAGCAGCCGGTTACAGCGCTGGATTGATGCCCCCCAGGCCTGGAAGCAGCCAGTTTACCAGTCCATGTGCCATGATGACCAGTTTGCCAAATCTGCAGTTTGCTGGAAACCTATTTTAAAGGTTGTCTGGAGTGCGTTCAGTGGGTGGGAACTGATCCTTGGTGAGCTGATGTTAGGAAACCGGTCAACAGGCAGATGGGCTGCTGGGGCGTCGGCTAAGACGGATGGACCAGGAGCTGCCAGCCTCAGAAATATTCCATTGGCCGTGTCCTGCCCTCCAGGCTGAGGCCGGGTCTCAGGGAGAGGAGAAAATCCGGCCGACAGGAGACGGCGCTGCTTCTGCGTTTTGGGCAGTGACTGCCCCAGGCCAGTGTTGGCTCGGCGTATGTCCTTCCCAGCACCCTGGGAGGTGTCGGGGCAGCAGCGGCCTCCTGGGGACACTGAGAGACCAAGGAGGGGACCCCCTTCCCAGAGCCCTCCAGGCGTCACCGGCACCAGGGACCTCAGTCTGGTTTGTGGGCTGGAAGTGTGTGGAGAGGAGCCAGAGAATCCGACCTAGTCCTGCCTCGCCCCCACTGTCAGCCCCTACCCCACAGCACCCCTCTCCACAGGACCTGAGTCCCCCAGGGATCCGGCACTGTTTCTGTGTCAGCCTGGCCAAGTACACACATGATCTAGATGGATAAACACAGAGATTTAAAGCATAGTACAGGACGTCCCTGGTGGCACAGTGGTTAAGAATCTGCCTGCCGATGCAAGGGACACGGGTTCGAGCCCTGGTCCGGGAAGATCCCACATGCCGCGGAGCAACTAAGCCGGTGCACCACGACTACTGAGCCTGCGCTCTAGAGCCCTTGCTCTGCAGCAGGAGAAGCCATTGCAGTGTGAAGCCTCATTCTGATGCCCCCTCAAGTTTGAGAACCACTGAGATCTACAGTTGCTCTCAATAAGAGGCCAAGGAGTGGGGGACTCAGTCCTGCCCAGTCAGCAAGGTCCCAGCTTCCTTCCATCTTGCTGCTCCTCCATCCTAGGATTGTTACCTCTCCCACGTGAATAGGAGGGCACACCCCTTCCTTTTAAAGGGCAGTGACCCCAAAGCTTTCACCATTGCCTCTTTGGCCTGAGCTTAGTCACGTGGCCACACCCAGCAGCAGAAGAGGTTGGGAAATGTAGTCTTTATTCTGGACGACTGTGTGTCTAATTACAACTTCTATTACTGGGACTTCCTTGGCGGTCCAGTGGTTAAGACTCCACGCTCCCAATGCAGGGGACACGAGTTCGATCCCTGGTTGGGGAACTAAGATCCCACATGCTGCATGGAAAAGCCAAAAAAACAAAAAAAAAACGCTTCTGTAGAATCATGATCCTCCATCCCTGCTATTCACTACATTCGCCAGGCTTCACCCCACAGAACCCAGAGGCAGGCCCAAGTGTACGCAGGAGCAAATTGAAGGGGGGAAATAGATTGTTTAATAATAGTGTTGAAGAAATTGGTTCATTTTATTAAGAAAAAGAAAACTGAATCCCTACCGAATACAATGAAAGGGAACCTGAGATCAGTGCTGTGCAGGGCAGTAGCCACTAGCCACATGTGCCTATTTACTTTTAAATTAAATGAAATAAAATTAAGCATTCGGTCCCTCAGTTGCACTAGCCACATTTCACACGTTCAATTGCTACTTCTGGCCAGCGGCTGAGGATTAAACAGTAGAAATACGAAAACCTTCTATTATCTCAGTTCTGTTTTGACAGTGTTTTTCCCTAGCTGGATTCAATATCACCGTGGGGACTTCCCTGGTGGTCCAGTGGTCAAGAATCCGCCTTCCAATGCAGGGGACGTGGGTTTGTTCCGTGGTCGGGGAACTAAGATCCCACATGCCACAGGGCAACTAAGCCTGCACGCCGCAACTTAAGAGCCCGTATGCTGCAACGAAGATCCCGCGTGCCGCAACTAAGACCCGATGCAGCAAAATAAATAAATAAACAAATAAATATTAAAAAAAAAAAAAAAAAAACACCGTGAAAGGTAAACTATAAAGTTGATAGAGGAAAATAATTGATGAGCTAGGGGCAGAGAAGGACTTCTGAAAACTCCCCCAAAGAAACAAATTATGAAGAAAAAAATCAAGTTGATGATACCAAATTAAAAGGCCAACAGGGATGTGCGCAGGTGCTCAAACCAATTAGTAATCAGAGAAAAGCAAATTCAGCGATGAGCTGTCATAGTAACAGTACGAATCTGGTAAAAATGAAAGTCTGGCTTAGTCAGATGAAGTGCTGCACGTACGTATCTCGCAGTAATTCCGCTCCTGGGTGACTTCCCAAAGAAATTCTCCCTCAGGACCATGCAGTATTCATGCAGGATCTGAGGGCACAAGGCAAGGGCTCCTGTGAAGCCATCAGGAGCCAGGGACCAAGTGTGCCCATGGGAATGGGGAGCCAAGCCAACCAAGTCTGTAAATCAAAAAATTGTGGACATAAAAGAATAGTCCTCATTTGGCAAGACCAAAAAGAGAAACTCATTTACGGAACAGAATGGCTCATGGTGAGGAGAATGGAAGAAGGAGTGGGCTAAAGGGAAAGAATGAATGAATGAGAGAGTGGTCTTGGGAGGAATAAAGGCCTTGAAGGCCATGCTGAAGGTCTGTTCTGTGAGCAAAGGGCAACCCCCTTTGGTGCGGATTGGAGTCTGGTCATAGGTATATAAAATGAGAATTATCCAGGCAATTATAACATGCAGCCAGGATTGAGAAGGGCAGTTTATCTGCCACAGTAAGTCACTGGTGACCTCAAACTCGTGCCTGCCTCCTGCCAACGCCCCACAACGAGAAGGGCCCAGGAATCATCTCACACCTTCCCCCATTTCACAGATGTGGAGACTGAGGTCCATGGAGGGGACGGGCCTGCCCAGGGTCGCCCATCCTACGAGGGCCAGGCCTGAAGTCCTGAGTCCCTCACTGGCTTTCTGAGCCAGGCCTCAGGCTGGGCGGTGGGGCGGCAACAGTGAGCAGGACAGATCTGGTCCAGGAGGCTCCAACTCTGATGCCCCAGGGCCAGGCAGGTGACACTGGGGACTGGGGAAGTGGCCACACACACGCCCCTTCGAAGGTCAGTCACTTCTCAGGGCTCCTTGGCCTTGCGGGGGTTTGGTCCAATGATGCAAAATGTTCTGATTTTCCTCAAGAGATCCTCATTTTCATGTGAAAGCTTTTGAACTCAAAGGTAGGCAACTTATGAAAAACATTTAACAATATCATGTGGGCCAAGCAAAATCAAGGGAATAGTTAACATTCATCAAAACCTTACTGTGTCCAGCGCTTTGCTGAGCTCCTAGTTCTACCTCATTTAATCCTGTAGTGGGTTAGTGTCCCCTCCCCACCCCACCCCCCCAAAAAAACCAGACGTGTCCCCGTGGAACCTGTAACTGTGACCTTATTTGGAAAAAGGGTCTTTGCAGATGTGATTAAGGACCTTGAGGTGAGGTCATCCTGGCTTATCTGGGTGGGCCCTAAATCCAGTGACAAATATCCTTATAAAAGAAAAGCAGAGGTAGACTAGAGACACCCAGAGAAGACCTTGTGAAGACAGGCAGAGATTGGAGTCCTGGGGCCACGAGCAAAACCGCACTGGGAGCCCCTAGAAGCAGGAAGAGGCAAAGAAGTCTTCTCCCTCTAAAGCTCTAGACGGAGCGAGTCCTTGCTGACACCTTGATTTCAGACTTCGGCTTCTAGAACTGTGAGAGAATACATTTCTGCTGTTTTAAGCAACCCAGCGTGTGACAATTCATTATGGCAGCCCCCGGAAACTAACACAACCCTCCTAGCAGCCCTCCGAGGAAGTACCTTCCTTGTCCCATTTTATAGCTGGGAGACTGAGGAACAGAGACTCGAAGTCACCAGCCTGAGGTCACACAGCAAGAAAGTGGTAGAGGCAGGGTTCAAAGCCATCACCATGCCACAGCCTCCTGAAGACTGAGCAGGACCTCCCTTTCCAACCGCACCTGAGGGACCACAGGTCTCAACAGGAAAGGGTCAACCTCTGTCTTCCAGGGCCGCCAGTCAACTCAACTAGGCCAGACCCCAAAAAAGGAGACTCCGGAAGAAAGATGGCCACTCCAGGAGAAGACTGAGAGGTATTAGGCCTGGGGGGACAAAATGGGGCAGCAAATAGGGTCCTGGCCTGTCATTTGGGGAGGTCAGGACCCCTCACAGCCTTTCCCCGGATGACCAAAGGCATCTACAGAAGTTTGGGGACCACTGGATTAAACAGAGTTAAACTCTCTCTCCCTTTCTTCCTCCATCCCTCTCTTCCCCACGGCTTTATCCCCGACTTTCTGTCTCCCTCTGTCTTTCTTATTCTATCATTTAATCTTATTTAGTGTTTGAACAGGTAACTGAAGCCCATGGTACAAAATATAGAAGATTCCAAAGGGAATAAGTTGCAAAGTCAACCTCCCTTCCTCTGCATCCCCAGCCTCTCGGTCCCCGTCCCCAGGACCAGCCACTGATGCAAGTTTCTTGTATCTGCTTTCAGAAATGTATGCATACACCAGGAAATACCTACATGCATATACTGATATATGTTCCACTTTGCGCAAATGTTAGCATACTGTACACATCCTTCTACACCTTGTTTTTTTGTGACCTAACAATGTGTTCTAGTGGTTGATCCCAGTCGGTACATAAAAAGCAGCCTCGCTCCTGTTAATGGCTGGGTAGTATTCCGTGACGCATATGAACCTTGATTCACTGAAACAGCCTCTGCTGATGGACATTCAGGACGTTCAGCCTGCGGCTGTTTGCTTTTCTAAACAACGCCACAGGAGAGACCTTGCACGGACTTTCTATTTGGCAAATTTATCTGGTGTGTGTACGCCTCGCCTCCCCTGCCTGTCCCTGGACTCCCACCTGCCCTCTGTCCCAGGTAATGCCTTGTGGGTATCTCTGACTCTCTGGATCCTTCCCTGGATCTGATCAACTCCATCCCAGTCCCTATGAGCATCTCTCCTTTTGTCTGTCTGCTTCAGCCTCTCTAGATCTCTCTACCTCTCTTTCCTTCTGTCTTCATCTTCATCACTCTGTCTGGATGTCTCTTTGTTTTCCTCCTTACCAGCGTCCCTCCTCCGTCTCCCCTCCTCCCACCCCTTCTCATTTCCTTCCTTCTACCCCAACTCATCCCCACCTCTCTGTCGCCCCCTACAGGGTGAAGCTGGCTCAACACATATCCCCACCTCAGAGCCCAGTGGTTTATATTTGGGGGACGTGGCACCCAACCTAGCACACCTTTCTCCCACCCTCACCCCACGCCTGACCTGGCTGGGCTCTCCCATCCCCTGCAGCCCTGGTGGAGAAGCCACCATCTGCTCCTCCAAGCCCTGATGCCCGCCCTCAAGGACATTCTTTCTCTGCACTAGCAGGATTGGGCCCTGGGACGCACCGATGCACCTGGGGGTGATACTGGTTTTGCAGCAGGAGCCGTGGGAGCTAGACTTGCGCAGGTTGGATGTGGTTCTTGGGCTGGACAGAGCCTCTTCCTCCTGTTCGGGACCGGCCTTCTTGCCCTCCCTGCTCAGCAAATAGAGCAACCAGTCAGTGTCAACCCTGAGCTGAGGACAAATAATAAACAAACCCACCCAAGGCCCTGCTCTGGTGAGGTTGACATTCTTACCGGGTGACACAGTTCATGACCGAGTGAACATACCCCTGTGCTCACAGGTATTTACAAACAACGCTCAGTTCAAGAAAGAAAGAACAGGGTGTGGCAGGGGGTGGGAAATTGACCTGGTGGGGGAGGGCCCAAGATGCTTTATAGGAACCAATAGGGAACAATCACCGAGATGTATTGTTAGGTAGAATAAAGCAGGAAGGGCGTGTGCCTTGTGAAGAGATGACATTTGAATGGAGATGAGGCATCCACTGGAGGCGTGGAGTGGAAGGCCTTGTAGGCAGAAGGGGCAGCATGTGCAAAGGTCCTGAGGTGGGAAGGAAGTTGGAGGGTCAAGGCCCAGCAAAAATGTGGGACTCACAGTGGGTGAAGAGGAAGGCATGGGTCACCTCAAGTAGCACTGTGGGGAGGAGAAGATAGCCCCATTTTATAGACTAAGCTTTGGAAAGAAGGAAAGTCCTTTGCCCAAGGACACACGGAGTAAGGGTGAGGATTGTTGAGCTCAGGCAGCCTTCTGCTTCTCACCACCAAGATCCCAGATCTGCAGCAGCATCACCTCTCAGGTGGGCACAGGGGTGTGGAGCCCAGAAGCCTGCATTTAACAAGCCCTCCAGAGGATTCCAACACACGATCTTTTTTTTTTTTTTTCCTGTTCTAACACACAAACTTGAGAACCACTGAACCAGGCTCTCCTGCCTCCCCCAATTTTGCTCTTGCCCTATGAGGAATCCCTGTCCATTGTGGGTTGACTGATGGTCCCCCCAAAAGATATGTTCACATCCTAATCCCCGGAACCTGTGAGTGCCACCTTTTTTTGGAAAGAGGGTCTTTGTAGCTATAATTAGTTTGGGGACCTTGAGATGAGATCATCCTGGATTATCCGGAAGAGGCCTAAATTCAATAAGTGTCCTTATAAGAGTGAGAAAGAGGGAAATTTGAGAGCAAAGGAGGCAATGTGACCACGGAGGCAGAGACTGGAGTGATTCGACCACAAACCAAGGAATGCCGGCTGCCACCAGGAGCTGGGAGAGGCGAGGAAGTCTTCTCTCCTAGAGCCTCTGGAGTGAATGCTGCCTGCCAACTTGATTTCAGACTTTTGGCTTCTACAACCATGAGAGAATACATTTCTGTTGTTTAAGCCACCAAGCATGTGCTAATTTGTCACAGCAGCCCTAGGAGATGAATCCACTGTCTGATGGGGCAGACCGAGCAGCAGACTCCAGCCTGACTTCCCACCTCGGGCAGAAGACTGAGCCCACCCGGGCTTCCCTGTCACCGTGCCCGGCACTGGCTTCATCCTGTCATTTTCCCGAGAGCTCCGAGTCTTCTTAGGAGTGGAATTCAGAGCTGCTGGGATGTAAAGAGAGGGGCAGGGGTGGGGTTGAGGTGCACTGAGACCAACTGGATGACTTAGAAATGGGGCTGCAAACTAGAATCTGATCTTGGGGGTGGGGTCTGAGGAGCCGGGAGGGGTTTCAGGGAGAGCAGAGCCATGGTCAGATGGCTGGTGAAAAGGATCATGATGCTGGGAGTTGGACACTAGCATGAGGAGCTTGAACCCTAACCTGGGCCTCCCTCCCCTCCCTGGGGATGCAGACTCTGGGGCCGGACAGCGGGGGTTCAAATCCCAGCTCTGCCACTTTCTGGCTGTGTGACCTTGGGCAGGACGCATCACATCTCTGTGCCTCAGTTTCTTCATCTGTGAAATAGGTTTAATGATAATACCTACCTTAGAGGGTGCATTTGGTTAACAGACATAGAGCACATAGTGCCAGGCACACAGTAAGTGCTCCATTATTGCTACTGTTTGTTTGTTTTGTTTTGTTGTGGCTTGTGGGATCTTTGTTTCCCAACCAGGGATTGAACCCCGGCCCTCGGCAGTGAGAGCTCGGAGTCCTAACCACTGGACCGCCAGGGAATTCCCATCACCCCTTTAGATGTCCAGTACTGACACCTGAGATAAAATACTTGATTTCGTGCCCACTCTTCGCCCTCGATCTGTTCTGACCTCGTTTTCCCCTCTCTGCAAATGGTGCCACCTTCTTCTGCCCATTGCTCAACCCTCAAGTCCAATCAAGCCTTTCCTCTTTGTCAGATCAGCAAAGATATTAAACTTGTCCTCGACCAGTCACTCTATGGCCCCACCCTGGTCCTGCCCACCCCCATCTCCTTCCTCATTGTTTCCTTGCCCCCTCCCTGCCCTCACTCAGCCAGAGATCAATTCATCACTTGCCAGCCAAAAACTTCCCCATAGTTTCACTTTGCATTTATTACACTTAGATAAATCCTGCAGAGCTGCACACCCCATCCTCTCTCTGATCTCATCTCCCCTGCGTTCCCTCCATTCCAACCACACTGGCCTCCCTCCTGTTCCCCAAATGCACCATGCCTGGTCCCACCTCAGGGCCTTTGCACTTGCTGCTCCCTCTTCTTCAGGTCTCTGCTCAAATGTCACCTCCTCCGAGAAGCCCTCCCTGACCACCTCAGCTAAAACAGGCTTCCCACCCGCTGCTCTTCCCTGCCATCACAACCTTTTTTCACCATCAAAGCATTTCATGCTGCTTGTCAGTTAGTTACTTGTTGAACAGTTGAAGCCTGTCCCTCCTCCCACGAGGAAGCCCCATGGGGACAGGAATCTGTCTGTTCTTTCACCATTATATCCGCAATGCAGAGGCCTTGGCCACTGTGGATGTTTAATAAGTATTTGTTAAAAGAACAAAAGGTAGAAAGGGCAATGGGAAGTTATGGATCCTTGTTTTCTTCATATATATTTTTTGTTCACACAAATAGTAGCCTATGAGGCCCACTAGTCTAGATCTGGCCTTTTTTACTCAATAGACTTGTTGCTATTTCCTTGTTTGTACGTGGAGAGAGTTACCATATCCTTTCTGCTTTGTTCCTTATTGAGGTATAATTTACACACAAGAAAATACACCCATTTTAAAGGTACAGTTTGATGAGTTTTGGCAAATGTATACACCCATATAACTACCACCACAATTAAGATAGAACTTTTGGGAACTTGCCTGGTGGTCCAGTGGTTACGACTCTGCGCCTCCACTGCAGGGGGCATGGGTTCGATCCCTGGTTGGGGAACCAAGATCCCTCATGACCTGAGGTGACACCAAAAAAAATTAAAAATTAAAAAAAATAAATACACACAAAAGAAAGAGCTTTTTTTCTCACTCCAGAAAGTCCACGCCCCTGCCCCGCAACCCAGGAAACCACCAACCTGTTTCTCTGATTCTAGATTACTGTTGCCTTGTCCAGAATTTTCTAGAAACGGAATCACACAGTACGTGCTCATTTCTGCAGGGCTTTTGTCAGTCTGTGTGAGGATTTTTAGGTTCATCCGTGTGGCTGCACATTTGGCTAGTCATTCCGTTTTCTTACTGAGAGCATCCCACAGTGTGGACATGGCACGGCTGGTTTATCCACTCGCCTGTCGACGGGCACTTTGTGGGCTTGCTCTGGAGTCATCATGGGAAAGCTGCATTGGGTGTGGGTCTTTTGGTGGCCACGGCTAAATCCCCAGGAGTGGGATGGCTGGGTTGTAGCGTGGGAGCATATCTGGTTTTATGAGAGATTTGCCAATTTGTTTTCCAAAGTGGTCACACCATCGCTCGTACTTTTTAATGTTTCGTGACACATGAGAGGTGGCTGTGGGGAGGTGTGCTGTGTTGGTCATCCAGGCCTTGGCCCTTTTGAAAAACAGCCTTTCAGAGCTTGAGTCCCCACACTGGGACCTTTACCGCTCAGAAGGTGGAGAAAGGAGACGTTTGAGATCTAATGTTGAAGACATTTGGCTTTGTATGGCCCTGGTTGTGTCCCTGGATCCCTCAGATTTAAGTAAAAATGTTTCTCATAGTATGGAATGATGGGGTGGGTGCTTCTAAACTTTTAGATTCTGGGGCCCAGAGGGATTGAATTAGCCTCCTGGGAGTGGGGCTTGAAAGTACACGTATAAAATAAGCTCCCTGGGTGAAACTAACGCGCCCTAAAGCTTGGGAACCACTGAGTATGGGGGTATGGGTGAGAGGGAAGGGCATTCTGGGTGGAAAGAACTTTCTGAGCGAAGTCCTTAAGACGGGAGAGAACAGGGAGCAGAAATCCAGGGTCTCTAATGCTGACAAAGAGCTGGGGTGTTTCTCCGGCACTGGGGAGCCATGGCAGGTTTAAGTGGGGGAGCGACTGCTTGGGTTTAAGCTTTCATAAGACCCCTCTGGCTGTGGCGTGTGTGTGTGTGTGTGTGTGTGTGTGTGTGTGTATGTGTGTGTGTGTGTGTGTGTGTGTGTAAGAGAAGGGGGTGAGGACCCCAGGAGGGAGATAATGTGGACACCATGGCAGGAGGGGGGCAGACAGAGGAGGGGTGTTGATCCCCATTCTATAGACTTGCTGCGCTTTTTTTTAGGTTTCTGGCTCCGAGCCACTCCCTGCCCTGGATTCTGACCAGGGGACAGCTCTGAGTCCACTAGACAGACACTCCTCCTTCTCACTCTGTCCTTTCCTCCTCCCCCTCCCCTCTTTTCCCCCTCCCCTCCCCTCCCCCTCTTTTCCCCTCCCCCCTCCTCCTCCCCCTCTTTTCCCCTCCCCTCCCCCTCCTCCCCCTCCCCCTCTTTTCCCCTCCCCCTCCCCCTCCTCCAATGAAGACAGGTGGGCAGCCAGCCAGACAAGGCTGTGGGTTTGTGTGCTTGTAGTGGGCCAAGGGAGTATTTCCGGTTGTGCGTGTGTTGCGGGCTCTGCGAGTGTTTGTCTGGGAATCTCCTGGAGACTCCAGGTGCAGCGGGGCTATTGCACATTCGTTGGTTTGCCCGCTTCCATGGGTCCTCCCTCCTCCCAGGGCCCTGGCTAATTCCCAAGTTTCCCTCTTCACCTCTCTTGCCTCAGTTCCCCAATCTGTCAATGGAGGTACTATTACCAGTTCCCACCTCCCAGGGTTGTAAGATTTAATGAGTTAAAGACAGACAATAAATGTAACCATTTTTTCCTGTCTGTTTCTGTGTTGAGCCAGTGTTTCTCTCTAGGGGCAGTTTGAATCTGAATCCCTGTGTATCTCACTGAGATTCTGTGTCCAGCTCGCCACACACCAGCTGTGCAACCTTGGGTGAGTTACTAGACCTCTCTGAGTCTCAGTTTCCTCAAGCATCATCATTCCGGTGTGAGCTCAATTCTGTATGTCTGCAGTATGTGTCTCTCAGGGTCTTGTGGGAATCTGAGGCAGGAGGCACCCATGGAAGCATATGGGGTTATCTGGGGCAGTATGGGACCAGGCCTGTGAGGTGGGACTCTGTTTCCTCATCCGTGAAATGGGGATAACAACAGTTCCCCACTCAGGGTTGGTGTGCAGGCGGATGCTGGAGCGCTTGGGCCGACATGCAGCTCCACACACGTTCTCTATTCTTTCTTTTACCTATAAAATGCCCACAAATAGTAGCACCTACGTCGTTAGAGGATGAAATGAACTTGTAAGCGCTTAGGACAGCACCTAGCAAGCAGAAATCTCTCACTGTGGCACTTGTTACTGGTAACCTGTGTGGGACTCTGAGCCTGTGCTTACTGGGGCCGGGTGTGGGACGTGGCACGGGCAGAAAGTGGCTGTGGGTGTCTGGCCCTACAGGTTCCTCTGCCACCCCACTTCCTCTGCACCCCGACCTCCTACCCCTACCATCACTCCAGCCCTCACTCCAAACTCCCTACGACCTCCGAGGGAGGAAGCTTTGGCAGCAGTGCCACCTCCCCCAGCCCCAGGAAGGGATGCAAGGCACCCTGATACCCAGAAGGGGTTGCTTCTTCCCTCTCTGGTGCTATCTCAGTGTCTCCCTGATGTTCCCCATCTCTGTGACTCCCCATCTCAGGCTCCAGGTCTCTCTCTGACCTCCACTGCACCCCCACTATGTTTCCAGAACAGGAAATGTCAGGTCCCAAGGTTGTGTCCCATGTCAGGGCAGAGGAGGAACTGGCAGAGGACCTACCCTCCCAGCCCCCACCCCTTACTGCCTAGCTGACGGGGGTGGGAAGAGGGGGGCTTCATGAATTAACCTCTAATCCTGCCATGTGGGATCTTAAAGAGGTGGATGTGCCCCGGATCCCTGGCATTAGTGCCTTGGTCCCACCCCTCTCCCAGGGCTGGTGTCTGGGTCCTCAACTGGCCCTGGGGAAACTGGGGCAGGAGGCTTGGGAAACGGAGCAGGGCCGGGACCCGGACTTCTACAGTCTGGGAAAAGGAGGCGCTGTGACCTGGACTGCTGGATCTGAGGGAGTCGGGCCTGGGGCCCCAGAGCCTTCCCCCAACACACCCTTCGCTTAAATGCCAGACGAGGCGCTCCGCCCTCTCCCGCCCTGGGTTAACACCGAGCCCTGCAGAGGAGCCGGGACAGTCGCCCAGACCCGACGGATGCAGGAGGTGCGGGAAGGACCAGCGCTCGGTGGCGGGATGCAGGAACCCTCGAGCACCCAGGAGCTGCCGTCGCCGCCCCCGCCCCCGTCGCCGCCGTCGCCCGCGGCCCCCGAGACCCCCGGGCTCCCGGTGCCTGAGCAGCCGACCGAGGGCTATGCACAGCAGCTGCTGCTACAGGAATGGGCGCCGCCGGGAGGGAGCCTGGAGCTGCCCCCGCGCCTCACCTGGAAGCTTCTCTTCCTGCAGCGGCCGCTCTACCGCAACCTGCTCCGCTCTCCCAACCCCGAAGGTGCGGGACAGAAGTCCGCGCGGAGCTGGAGACGTCTCCGCCTTCTTTCCCCAGGCTCACTCACCCAGACCGTCTGTCTCTTCTTTCCGTCTGTTTGCTTGTCTCTCTACTCTGTTTCTCCGTCGTTGTCTGTTAGTGTGCCTCTGTCTTTTTATTCCTCTACATCCCTCTCTGTCCCTTTTTGTCATTGTGCCTCTCTCTGTCTCCTGTGTCTCTTTGTCCCACCTGCGTCTCTGTTTCTTTCTACGTCATGTGTCTCTGTCTATCTCTCCCTGTGTCTCTTTGTCTCACCCCGTATCTCTCCCTCCCTCCCTCCGCCCATATTCTATCTCTTTTTCTTGGTGCCTCTCTCTCTGTCCCTCTGTCTCTGTCTCACCACAACGCCCTCCCTCTCCAAGCATTGTCCCTCTGCCCCCAGGACATTCTCAGGGCTCTCCCAGGGCCATGACCCACCACTCACCCCTGCCTGGCTGGTCTGGTCTGGCAGGCAGGGCACTGATTCCTGCTCTTCCAACCTGCCCTGGGGTTAGAAAGTGGGGAGCATTCGGAAGCGGGGCAGCTTCAGCGCGCCTGAGGCTCTGCTTCCCTGCGCATTTCAGGTATCAACATTTATGAGCCAGCGCCCCCTACTGGTCCCACACAGCAACCCCTGGAGACTCTGGGTAAGCACTTTGTGGCTAGCCCGGTGCTGAGGGGCTGGCCCTGGAGAATGGGCACATTCTAATCCTTTGCTCGTCCACCCGCCAGGCAATTTCCGAGGCTGGCACATTAAGACGGAGAAGCTCCAGCAGGGCCTCAGGTGAGTGGCCGGGACCCACGGCGGCCTGCCTGTGATTCCTTGTTCCGGCCTTCCTCGCTGTGGGACCTGGAGAAACAGTCTGCCTCTCTGGGCCCTAGTCTTCTGCTCTGTAAACAGGGTTAGTCATAAGAGCATGCCCATAAAACACACGCCTGGCTCGCTGGGAGTAGCCTGCACATAGTAGGTGTTAAATAAACAGCAGTTAATATTGTTCCTATGCTCAGCCTCTTTCCTTAGGAGGGGGAGGGTCACCCAGGCCACCAGCCATCCGCCATTAAACCAGGCCCTGCTTCTGAACGGTGGGTGGGATGGTGCACCTCAGAAGCTCAAAGTCACAGGCACCTGGGTTGGGATCCCAGCTCTGCCACTTCTTTGCTGCTCGATCTTGACACGTCACTTCCCTTTGTGAGCCTCGGTTTCCCCATCTGCAACACGGGGCTCAGGATGCATTACCTTCAGAGGAGTTCATGGGAACTGAGGCCGTGAGGTAGCCTGAGTGAGCTCTCCGTGCCCTTATGCCGGTGCCCTTGACATCACTTCCAGGGTGCAATGATCAGGGTGCCCTGCTTGCTGGGGCCAGGCTGGCCTGGGAGAATCTCCAGGCAGACCCCGCCTCCCCCGTGCTGTCTCTCACAGCTGGACCGTGAAGCAGCAGAGTGTGGACCTTCTGGCGGAGGGCTTGTGGGAGGAGCTGCTCGACGTTGAGCAGCCAAACATCACGGTCATGGACTGGTATGTGCCTCTGCACCACCGGCCTGCCCAGCCAGGTCTCACACAGGCGCTCCCCGAAGCGCCAGCCTCACGCCATCCTCCCAGAGACCCTCCTGCCGCCGCAGGACCCAGCCCTGCCCACCTCTGTGGCCCCTTCTCTCGGAGTCCGTTCTTGCAGTGTGCCAGCCCAGAGGCTGTTCCTTCTTCCTTGGATGTGGCCACCCTCTTTTCTGGAGGCGAAGTCCCCCGTCTCCTTCAGGAGTCGGTACATGTGGCTCCACCAGGAAGCCTTCCCCTGGCCGCCCCCAGGTTGTGTCAGATGCATTACCCTCCGGGGCCCTGGATTTCCCCCATCTCGGCCCTGACCATTCCTGTTTGTCACTGCCTGGTGACATGTCCGCCTCCCCCACCGGACCATGAATCCCATGAGGGCGGGGTGTGGGGTTGTCTTGGTCACTGCTGTGGTGCTAACACCACCCAGCCCCGGTGCACAAAGTGGGTGCCAGGGAGTGTGTGTTGACAGGCGGCTGAGCCAGGGTTTGGGGCTGGGAGGTAGGGGCAGTGGAGGCAGCTGAAGGCCTGGCCCCCACCCCCAGGTATGAGGACAGCCGACTGGACGTGTGTGTGTATGAGCTGCACGTCTGGCTGCTGGCAGCTGACCGCCGCACAGTCATCGCCCAGCACCACGTGGCCCCCCGGACCTCTGGGAGAGGCCCCCCTGGCCACTGGGTCCAGGTGAGACTCCCTACCCCGTCTGCCACCCGCACACGTGCTTTCGCATCCCAAGACCTCACAGAGGGAGGAGAGCAGGGTTTATGGGTCCCTCATAAGAACTTCTTCCTGACCCTGGTGCTGCCCCAGGTGTCCCACGTATTCCGCCAGTACGGCCCTGGCGTCCGCTTTGTCCACTTCCTGCACAAGACCAAGAACCGGATGGAGCACGGTGGGCTGCTGCGGACGAGGGTGACCGACTCCTCTGTGTCTGTGCAGTTCAGGGAGTGATTGGCTGGCTCCGGGCCCATTCTGACCCCTTGTCATATCCATCCACCCCTTGACACCTCCCTGAGCCCTTAGCATCTTCTTGCTCCTTTATCACTTCTGACGTCTTAGCGTCTCTCTGACCCCGTAGCAGCTCCCTGACCCTTAGAAGTCCCTAACCCTTGGCACCTCCTTGACCCTTAAGCTTACCGTGTTCCCTGAGCACCTCCCTGCTCCCTCTAGACCTTCACGACCCCTCAGCTGCTCTTGGATCACGTACCACCTCCTATGCCCCCGTAATCCTGCCTGACCCTTGGTTTCTCATTTGACATCTTCACACATCTTTGAATGTCTGACTCTCTGGCATTTTCCATGAGGGCAGTGGCCACTTCTTCCTGAGTCAGTGCTTGACAGATAGTAGGGGCTCAATAAATCTTTGCTGACTGAATGAATAAATACATGTGCCCAAGGATGCTGATTATTTCCGTGGTGTTTGATCCTTAGAACTTCACCAAGGGACTTCCCTGGCGGTCCAGTGTTTAAGACTCTGCGCTTCCACTGCAGGGGGTGCAGGTTCGAGCCCTGGTAGGGGAACTAAGATACCACATACCCGTGCGTGGTGGCCAGAAAAAGAAAAAAACTTCACTGTGTTCATTTCCCACTTTCCAACTTGCACATCCTCTAATCCTTGATCCTCCAGTACCTCCGTTGACCTCTGATCTCTTCACATATCCCCAATTTATGGCCTCGTAGCCTCTCCACTTACCTCTTCTCCCATGTCTCTTAACTCAGAATCCCCCCAGATTCCCTTCCTCCTCCAATCCCAAGTTATCATCCCCCAGAGCTGTCCCCCTACTTCTTCTCCCCCCAAGACCCCTCATTTCTCTTCCCTCACTCCTTCAGAGCACCCAAACCCAGGTACCCATCAAGGGCCCTGCTCCTTGGGAGTAGTAAATTGCAAATTCGAATTTTCAAAACTATACAAATTAGAACTGAAGTGTTCTCCATGTGTTGGGTAGAGGGGCACTGAAAGCACTTCACAACCCATAAGTCCTGGGCTGTGACCAGATTGCAAAACGGACCCTGGCCCTAGCCTGGAGCAGGGTCCTTGAAGGCCTCCTACTGTCCTATTCATAAATCCTGAGGGAGTCTGGAGGTCCCGGCAGGCCTGAACAGCTGGGGGGCATTCAGAGAAGGGCTAGCCATCAAAAAGTGTGGGAAAGGCTTCCCTGGTGGCGCAGTGGTTGAGAGTCCGCCTGCCGATGTGGGGGACACGGGTTCGTGCCCCGGTCTGGGAGGATCCCATATGCCACGGAGTGACTGGGCCCGTGAGCCATGGCCACTGAGCCTGCACGTCCGGGGCCTGTGCTCCGCAATGGGAGAGGCCACAGCAGTGAGAGGCCTGCATACCGCAAAAAAAAAAAAAAAAAAAAAAAAAAGTGTGGGAAGCATTTCAATGTTTAACAATCAACCGGCAGTACCATGGCATGTCACCCAGATGTCCTGTGTGTGTGGGGGCTGTCCACACCTAAACCCATGTCGGAATCTATGGGTGTGTCCCCATCCACGGCATTGTCCCAAGTATGGGCTGACCCAGGCCTGACCACCCTGCTCTCTCCTCCATCCTGACCCGCATCTGCATGGGCTTGGGTCCCAGGCACCAATAGATGGCAGACAGGGACAAGTTCATAACAGTTGTATTACGGGGAAGGAAGGGTGGTGGAGGCAGGCGGTGAGCTCTCTTCTGGGTCTTGCGGACTTCAGCAGACCCCACGGACAAGGCCAGGTGAGGGGCTCAGCGCTTTGCGGGGGATGGAGATGAGGGATTGCTAAGGTATCAGTAGCACCTGCCACAGAATCAAAGATTATTACCAGGGGGTGCCAGGTGGGAGGGATTCTAGAAGCCTGAAATGGGGTGGGGGTCCCGGGCTGGACTCCAAGTTCAGGAGCTAGACATCCTGGCCTGGAAGTTTGGGGCTGGAGGCTCTTGGAGTTCTTGGGGGTAGAGGGACAGGTGGGGTGGTTTTAGAGGGTGCCCTGGCTACATTTAGGGCCCCCGGGTCTGTGAGCTTGGATATGTGAGTCCAGGGTGGGCTCAGGGGCCTCCAAGTTGGGTCTGGGGGCTTCAGAACCTTAACAGGGGCTCTGGAACTGGTTTCTGGGGCCAAGGCTGATCTAGAGGGTCTAGGGGGGTGGAGCATGAGGGCTAGATAGGGTAAATCCTAGAATGAGGTCTGGGGTCTTGAGGTCTGGGTCAGGTTTAGAATCTGGGAGTCCCAGAGTTGGGTCTGAGAGCTCTGGGATCTGAGGTTGGAGAGGGTGCTCCCAGAACGGAGGCTGGATTACTGGGTCAGCTTCTGAGCCTGGGAATCCCAGAGTTGGGTCAGGGAGATCCAAGGGGCATGGGCTTGGGGGAGGGGGCGTGGGTGAGAAGGGGGACCTCCTGGACTGGTTCTAAGGATGCCCAATTTGGGTCAGAGGCTCAGTGGTCTGGATGATGGGGCTGGAGCCCGGGTGCTCTGTTGGGAGCTAGGCAGGTGGATGTGCGGACTGGAGGGCCGAGTCCCTAGGCGCGCGGGCCAGCGGGCAGGCACCTGCAGTAGAGCGCGGAGATGGAGTTGGACCAGTCCCCGAAGATGCCGAGGCGGTACTCTTCCAGGCGCGGGTAGGTGCCGGAGGAGAATTTGTGCGTCTTGCCGCCCTTGCCGCGAGAGGACCACACGACGAGCTCGCAGCGCGGGGCCACCACGGCGGACGAGATGGCGTTGTTCCAGCCAGAGGGCAGGTAGGGCAGGTCGGTGCCCGGCTCCACCGACAGCTCGGCGCCGCCGCAGCAGTTTTCGTAGTAGGGGTCGCTCTTTTCGTAGAGCTTGGCGCACGTGCGCGTCCCGTCGGGTTTCTTGAGGCTGGCGGGCTCCGGGCAGTTGCCTCGGACGCCGGGGACGGCCGCCAGGGCCACGGCCAGCAGCAGTGAGCACAGAGGGGACATGTTGACACTGCAGGGCAGCGCCCTCCCGCGCTTTTATGCTCCTGACCCGTGGGAAGGGAAAAGCTGCGAGATAAGGACTTAGGGAGGGAAGAGGAGGGCGCTTAGGAGTGGGGATTCTTCCCAACCTAGGTCGGAAACCCACAACAGATGAATACAAGACGGACTTATTTGTATAAAACTCAGCAGCTTAAGGTTTAATGTGGCAAATGACAGGACCAGTGGCTTGTAATACAGAAGGTAGCATAGAGTTAATAGTTATAGGGAGGGGCTTCCCTGGTGGCTCAGTGGTTGAGGGTCCGCCTGCCGATGCAGGGGACACGGGTTCGTGCCCCAGTCCGGAAAGATCCCACATGCCGTGGAGTAGCTGGGCCCGTGAGCCATGGCCGCTGAGCCTGCACGCCCGGAGGCCGTGCTCCGCAACGGGAGAGGCCACAGCAGTGAGAGGCCCGCGTACCGCAAAAAAAAAAAAAAAAAAAAAAAAAAAAAAAGTTATAAGGAGGAGAAGCTCTTAAAAACTGACAAGGAATGGACAACCCCCTTCCAAATACCAAGAGACCCAAAGAGGGGGAGGGGAGCTGGGCCTCCACGCTGGGCAGGTCCCCTTCCCGGGAGGCAGGCCCTTGGGAATAGAACAGCTGGAGATAAGGAGAGAGAGACCCTGGAGGGGAAGGAAGAGGGGGGAGAGGGGAGATGGGGAGGGGGACCCCCCCCACCTCCCCAGGAGCAGGAGATCTTCCTAACCAATCTTAAGATATTAGACATATTTGCATAACAAAAACCATTGCAAGGCAATGTACAAAAGGCTTGGGGAAAATTCTGCAACACTTGGGACAGCGTAGAATTAGTAGCTATAATATATAAAGAGGGCTTATAAATTGACAAGAAGATATCAAACAACCCCGCCCCCAGTCCCCACTCCAAGAAAGACAAGCCAAGGAGGGGGAGAGAGAAGGAAGAAGAGGCTGCCTCCCCCCCACTCCACTGCCCGGCATTCCCACTCCCAAGGAGCTAGGAGATTCTCTTAACCAAGATTGGAAATCTTGCATCTATAATATAAACAAAGGACCTTTTGAACTGTACAAAACTTAAACCTTTTGTAGAGCAACAAACAAACAAATAAAAACCTAATCTGGGGGAAAATAGATAATTTTTGTTAACATGACTGCTTACTAATCAGCAAGCTGAAATGGCACAAGCCAAAGGCAAAGTTAAGGAGCTGCACAAGTAGGTTAAGGAGGCTGGGACCTCAGGGAGAGACAGGGCCCCTGGCATCTGGGAGTCTGGCCAAGGCCCTTCAGAGGCTCTTTGGAGTTCCTGGCCTCCCACCAGACAGGAACAGGGTCAGGTGTGTGGATGAGCTGGTCAGACAGACAGTGGTTCAAGTCTGTGGCTCTGTGGGTGAGTCCAAGTCTGGGCCTCAGTTTCCTCATCTGTAAAATGGGTGATATTTCTTCCTACACTATAGGATTGTTGTGAAGAGTACAAGGGATAATAGAAAGTATGGGGGCTAAAGGAACAGCTTATGGAGCCAGGCTGCCTGGAGCCAGATCCCAGCTCCTCCACGAGCTTTCACACATGATTCCACCTCAGGCCTCATGGAGACAAGGACGGTATCCACCTCAGGACGCTGATATAAGGAGTAAATAAATTAATCCACATAACAGTACTTAGAGTAGGGCCCTTGCTAAATGCCATATGAGCACTTGCCATATTATTGTGAAAGCCTTTAGCACGGTGCCTGGCACACATTAAAGGCTCAATAAACACACACCAGCACAACGCGACACCGACAACAATCTGCTATTATGCTCGGCCACCCAGCTAACACTGCTCCCTCCTGGTCCCCCAGATGCCGTCTTCCGCCTTGACCAGGGTAATGCAATGGTCACGAGCCAAAGGCCGGAAACACTTGGAACTAGGTACAAATTTTGACTCTGTCACCTTGCTGAATGACCTCGGGCAAGTGAGCTCACCTCTCTGAACTTTTCTTCCTACCTTCAATGGGATAATAGAAAATGATAATTAAAAATTACTATGGGGCTTCCCTGGTGGCACAGTGGTTGAGAGTCCGCCTGCTGATGCAGGGGACACGGGTTCGTGCCCCGGTCCGGGAAGATCCCACATGCCGTGGAGCGGCTGCGCCCGTGAGCTGTGGCCGCTGAGCCTGCGCGTCCGGAGCCTGTGCTCCGCAACGGGAGAGGCCACAACGGTGAGAGGCCCGCGTACCGAAAAAAAAAAAAAAAAATTACTATGTAATTGATAAATAATAGAATATTATTCAAAAACATTAGGAACAATTCATATAATTATTTATAAATACTTAATTGTGATATTGAATAAATACAACAGTATAAATATAAATATAGTTATATTTGTAAATGACAGTATAAATATAAAAACAGTATAACTATAAAACATGAAGTACAGTGCCTGGCACATGGTATATGCACAATTAACAGGAGCTATTAGCACTATACATTTTTTTTTTTTTTGGCCGCACCGCATGGCATGCGGGATCTTAGTTCCTTGAACCAGGGATCGAACCCACACCCCCTGCAGTGGAAGCTCAGAGTATTAACCACTGGACTGACTGCCAGGGAAGTCCCTAGAACTATTCTTATAATGATTCTGAGACCCTGGACTCTGGCCTGGCCCTGCCTCAGACCAAATCTGGATCCTTCTCCCTCCTTTCCGCTCATGACTGTGAAATCTTATCTCCAGCTGCTAACTTCCCAGCGGGCCTCCTTAACCTCAGGGACACAGAGTCCCCACCCTCCCAGCTCTGCAAGGGCCACCGGACTTGGGGATGGACACAATCCCCCAGAGCCCCAGCCACCCAGGAGGGCCATGAGCTTCAGACACAGAGAGCAACATGGAATGGTGACCCTGACACGGAGGCAGACCAGGGACAGGAACGCAGGACCCACTGAGTCACAGCACACAGCCAGCGTCAGAGAGAACCCACAGAGATCTGGTGCACGGGCACAGCATCCCCAGTCCAGAGACACACACATGGGTTCGGGGGGGGTAGGGGTACCCCTTCACACAGTCAGCCACCGATGGTCACTGATTCTCACTGGTGGATCCTAGAGGATTACAGGTATCAAGTGTGGGCACATGCTTGACACCACAGTGCCAGAGAAACACGGTCCCAGACGATATCCTTCCAACAGAATCACACGCCCACCATCATCAACAGAACCCCAGTTCTCAACTGCTCCCACCCTACGCCCCATGAAATCTCAAAATCACAAAACTCCATGCACACATCAAACATGCCCATGGGAGCACCCATCAGGCATCTTCCCCCAGAAACAGTTTCCTCGCTATGGATAACATAGTGGACAAATAGTAGAAAAATAAACATCTCCTTATTGCACATTTTTTTTTTCTTCAAATGGAAGAATGTCCTGCCCTTGAGAAACCCATGAGCCCTTCAGAAAGTTAGATGGTAAATCAATAATTCGAACACAATGTGAAAAGAGCTATTACAGGTGCGTTGCAAAGGACTCTGGGAATGCAGTGGGAAGAACAGCAGGTTTTTTTAAAAACCATCCACCGATGTATTTTGATTCGTACCATGTGGGGAAAAAAATCCCCTTTTTAGATCTCACATCTTGATTTGACATTTCTCATCAGACCATAAAAAAAGGAGGTGGGTATACACTTGAAAGTGACACTAGAAGAAAAAAGAAAGTTTTTGTCTCAATCAGGGTAGAACCTGAACATAAATCCCATTATAGGTGACACATAATTTAAATGAAAATGCTAAATCCGTGCATAAATACAGGAAAATATTCAGATCAGTACTTAAATTTACACTGGATCATTGGAATGAATTACTCTTCTGTAATGACAGGTCACTGACTGGGATCATTTCTATATAATTCTCAAGGGCTAATACCACCCTCCAAAGAAGCCCTGACTCTGTAGTTTGGAAACAGTGGTTCTCAAAGCATGGTCTCTGGACTAACATCATCAGTATCCCCTGGGAACTTGTGAGAAATGCAGATTCTCAGCCCCACCCCAGTTCTATGAATCAGAAACTAGGGGTGGGGCCCAGGAGTCTGAGTTTTAAACGCCCTCCTGGTGACTTGATGCTAGAGTTTGAGAACCACTGGGTTAGGGCTTTGGTCTTCTAAGACTTCATATGTCACTGACTGTTTATCACATCTAGAATTTTCTGTATTGATACCTCAATTTGCTCAGCTCCTATAAAGTTTATTTCATATAATTTTCCAAACAAATTAAAATTCCATTAGCAATAGAAAAAGGAACATCTCTTGGGGTCCACGACGGAGCCTCGTAAGACAGTGCCTGGAACCCAGGTGCCTGGAATGCACTTGAATCTTCTCCAGCTCAGACACAAAATCATCTAACTTCAGGACGTGGCTGAAGACCATTTTCTCAGCTACACCTGCTCCAGGTGAGGGGCCTACCTGGAAGGCTCCCTGGGTCCCACGGTCCCCTTGCGGTCTAGGCCAGAGCTACTCAGCCTTCACTGTGCCGCAGATTACTTGGGGGTCGAGGTGGGGTGGGGGGTGGTCAAGATACTGATCCCGATTCAGCAGGTCTGGGGTAGGATTTCGTTTCTGCATTTCCTACCAGCTCCCAGGTGATGTCAGGCTGCTGGGGGCCCTTGAGCAAGGCGGACACTCCCAGCTGAGACAGATACAGCAATAATTGAGCTCCAAATAGGCAACCTGCCACCAGGAGGGCATGGCAGGAATTCAGAGGTGATCAAGGCTGCAGGGTGGGGGCCACTGCAGGGGAGCGACTGAAACTGAAAGAGAAAATCAAATGAAATTTCAGGAGGAAGCCTGTGGAGTAAGCGGAGTCTGAACCTCCTAAGGGCTGCAACAACTTTGACCCGAGATTCCCGGCAGGTGGGCGGTAGAAACCCTAAACTCAATCCGGGGAGGGGGCGGAGTTTCGCGGGCTGCCGGCCGGGAAGGGGAGGCTGGGCACTCTCGCGAGGTGGCGCCAAAGCCAGAGATTCGTGTAGCGGGCAGGTGAGTGCTGGAGCCTCAGGTTCAAATCCCGACGCTGCCACTTACCTGCTGCGTGAACTCGGGAAGATACTCAACCTCTGTGAACTTCAGTTTCCTCGTGTGTGAAGTGGAGACAATACACACAAAAGCTAGTTACCTCTTCTAGTTTTGAGACTTGTAAGGAACGTTTCCTTTCCTTTTATTTTACTTTTTATACGATTTTTAAAAGTTACACTCCTTTTACAGTTACTATAAAATATTGGCAATATTCCCCGTGTTGTACAATACATCCTTATAGCTTACTTTACACCTCCCACTCTCCCACCTCTATATTGCCCCTCCCCACTGGTAACCACTAGTTTGTTCTCTGTATCTATGTCTACTTTATTTTTATTTTTTATTTTTTGGCTCCCAGGCTTGTGGGATCTTAGCTCCCCGACCAGGGATTGAACTCGATCTCAGGCCACGGCAGGGAAAGCACTGAATCCTAACCACTGGACCGCCAGGGAATTCCCTGCTTCTTACTTATTATACTCACTAGTTTGTTGTACTTTTTAGATTCCACATGTAAGTGATACCATACAGTATATGTCTTTCTCTGTCTGACTTACCTCACTGAGCATAATACCCTCTAGGTCCACCCATGTTGCTGCAAGTGGCAAAATTTCGGAAGGTTTCCCTTTCTGTTGCTTATATTGGTCATTGATATATTCTCTATCTCTCTTTTTTCTTTTTCCTTCTCTTTTCCAGTTTTATTGAGATATAATTGACACATAGTATTGTATATGTTTAAGGTGTACAACATAATGATATATGCGTATATTGCAAAATGATGACCACAGTAAGGTTAGTTAACATCCATCCCTTCGAATAATTGCATTTTTTTCCCTGTGGTGAGAACCTTTAAGATGTCCTCTCTTAGCAACTTTCAAATATACAATACAGTATTGTTAACTATAGTCACCATGCTGTGCATTACATCCCCAGGACTTATCTGTCTTATAACTGGAAATGTGTACGTTTTGACCACCTTCATCCATCCACCAATCTGTTCTCTGTTTCTGTGAGTTCAGTTTTTCGTTTGTTTTTGGTTTTGTTTTTTTAGATTCCACATATAAGCGAGATGACACAGTATTTGTTTCTCTGTCTGACTTATTTCACTTAGCATAATGCCATCCATGCTGTCGCAAATTGCAAGATTTCCTTCTTTTTTTTAATGGCTGAATCTTTTTTCTCATCTATTTTGAGATATAATTGCAAGGGTTTTATTAGTCTTTTCAAATTACTAGTGATAACCAACATTTAGCTTTGTAGATCCTCTCTATTGCATATTTGAGTTTTTTTCTTTCATTTGATCTTATTTCATTAATAATAATAAACAGCATTAGTTTCTATTGTGCATTTGGTTTTCATTCGTTCTTTGAGTTTATTGTGTTGTTCTTATCCTAACATTTGAGATTGATGTTTAGCTTGCTAATTTTCAGCCTCATTTTTCTTTTCCCACATTTGTATTTAAGGCTTTCTACTTCCTTTGTAGGATTGTTGTGAGGCTTACGTGAGATAATAAGTGTCATGTGCTGAGATTGTGTCAGGCACAGGAAGACGCTCAGTATGTTAACTATTAATGTTGATGTTGGTTTTGATTATTATTTCTTTAAATTTATTTTTATTTATTTGGCTGCGTCAGGTCTTAGTTGCGACACTCAGGATCTTCACTGCAGCCTGCAGGATCGTTCATTAAGGCGTGCGGGCTCTTCGTTGTGGCACACGGGCTCAGTAGTTGCGACGTGCAGGCATAGTTGCCCCGTGGCATTTGGGATCTTAGTTCCCCGACCAGGGATCGAGCTGGCGCCCCCTGCACTGGAAGGTGGATTCTTAACCACTGGACCACCAGGGAAGTCCCTAGATTATTATTATTAGTGATGGGCCTTAAAGACAGAAAGATTCAGGGGAAGAAGCCTGGATCAATTATATATTAGTTTTCTATTGCTGCCATAACAAATGATTACAAACTTAGTAGTTTAAAACAACACAGACATTATCTGACAGGTCTGGAGGTCAGAAGTCTAAAGTGGATCTCACTGGGCTAAAATCAAGGTGTTGGCAGGGCTGCATTCCTTCTGGAGGCTCTAGGGGACAATCCAGTTCCTTGCATTTTCTAGTTTCTAGAGGCTGCGTACACTCCTTACCTTGTGGCCCCCTCCTTCTTCAAAGCCAGCAACACAACATCCTCAAATCTCTCTCTGACTCTGACCTCCTCTTCTGCCCCTCTTCCATATTAAAGGATCTTTGTGATCACATTGGACTCACCCGGATAATGCAGGATAATTTCCTTATTTTGAGGTCAGCTGATTAACAGCTTTTATTCCATCTGCCACCTTATCTCCTCCTTGTCATAACTGGGGATTAGGACAGGGGCATCTTTGGGGGGGCCATTATTCTGCCTATCACTAATTTGTATTTGATTTTACTGCAAATGAGGAGTATTCTTCTCTCCTTCATGAAGAGAGGTGCCACCCAAGCTGTCTGGGGCTCCAGTGTCAGACTGTCTGGGGTTCCACAGTGCGAGAACCCAAGCTCCTTCTATATTGTTGCTCCATCGTCAATATGTGGCTTCCTCTTCGCGGTCCAAGATGATTGCTTGAACTCCATCCTTTGCATCCGTATCCCAGACAACAGGTGGAGAATAGGAGAGAGGGAAGAAGAAGAGAATGCCCCACCCTTTAAGAGCTCTTTCTGTCAGAACTTAGCTACAGGTGAGCATATGATGCCATAAGAGCTGAGGCATGACTCAGGTTAGCCATATGCCTGGTAAAAAATCAAGTTTCCTATTAATAAAGGAAGGATAGATATTAAGGTATTATCACAAAGCTTGGGTAAGAGGCAGGTTGAGGGATGATCAGAGAGTCAGACAGGACACAGATCTCCAGGGGAAAATAAAGGGAATTCAGTCTTTCCACAACCTGGGTACAGTAGAGGGAAGGCTGACTCTGGTAGGCTGATTGATAATGGTCTCCTAAGATATCCAGGTCCTAATCCTGGAACCTATGAATGTGACCTTTTTTTTGGCAGAAGAAACTTTGCAGATGTAATTGAATTAAGGATCTTGAGATGGGGAGATTGTGCTGGGTTATCTGGACGAACCGTAAATGGAGACACAAATGTCCTTATGAGAGGGAGATGTGACTACAGATGAGAAGGAGAGGTGATGATGGGAGCAGAGACTGGGGTGATGTTCTATGAAGCTAGAGGAAGGGGCCACAAGCCCAGGAATCCAGGTGGCCACTAGAAGTTGAAAAAGGCAAGGAATCGTATTCTTCCCAGGATCCTCCTTAAGGAATCAGCCCTGCTGACACCTTGATTTTAGCCCTCTAAGACTCATTTTGATGCAAATGACCAATAAGCATATGAAAATATGTTCACTGATCATTAAGGAAATGCAAATCCATTCCATTTCTTTCTTAGATCGACTGGTCAATTTTTCTTTGACATACATATCATTATTTTGTTTATTCATTCATTGGTCAATGGACACTTACTGTGAGTGGGATGGAGCCAGGAGAGCACTCTGGGCAGGGGAGGGGCCTGACCTGACTCAGGTGTTCACAGAGTCCCTCTGGCTGCATGTGGGGAACAGACGGTGGGCTCAGAGCAGGACTGGGGAGCACAGGCAAGAGGCTGCTGCCATGGTCCAGCTGGGAGAGGGTGGGGCCAGAGAGGGAGCGAGCGATGGTCCAATGCAGCATATTCTTTCAAGTAGCATCGACTGGACTTACTAACTGGATGTGGGAGATGATAAAAAGAGAGGGGCCGAGGATGATTCCAAAGTCTTTGGCCTGTGGGTCTTGAAAGATGGAGCTGCCCTTTACTAAGATGAGAAAAATAATAGAAGGAGAGGTTTAGGGTGGAGAAGGGAAGAAGTTGCCTTTCCGGCATGATAAGTTTGAGAAGCCCATTAGACATCCAGATGAAGCTGTTCAGTAGTCAGTTTGATGTATAAGCCTGGAGTTCAGGAGTGAGGTCTGAAGAGCTAAATTTGGGAGGTGTATCAGTCAGTGTGTGCTGTGACTGACAAACAACCACAAAAATTTCAAAACCACGGTAACCACTTACTTAGCTCAGCCATCCACAGAGGAGCTGGGGATGGCTCTGCTGACCTCTGGGGCTGGGTGATGCAGGTCGGGTTCAGCTGGGTGGCTCTGATTCAAGCTGAGGGTCTGGCTGGCTCAGGTCTGAGGCCAGGCTGAAGGAAAGCAGCAAGCCAGGGGAGCTCTTCTCATTGTCATGACAAAATCCCAGGAGGACACAGGAAACCCATGAGGCCTCTTGAGGACTAGACTGAGAACAGGCACATTATTGTATATCATTGCACATACATACCATTGGCTAAAAAAATGTCACATGGCGGGCTTCCCTGGTGGCGCAGTGGTTGAGAGTCCGCCTGCCAATGCAGGGGACACGGGTTCGTGCCCCGGTCCGGGAAGATTCCACATGCCGCGGAGCGGCTGGGCCCGTGAGCCATGACCACTGAGCCTGCGCGTCCGGAGCCTGTGCTCCGCAATGGGAGAGGCCACAACAGTGAGACGCCCGTGTACTGCAAAAAAAAAACAAAAAGTCACATGGCTAGGTCCAAAATCAAGGGGCAGGGAATTAAACTCTGCCTTCAATGAGGCCATGGGAAGGGTATAGATGCAGGGAGGGGGAAAATTTGCACCAAGAATTCAATCTGCCACAAGAGCCATGACTGTAGAGGTGGGGTTGGGTTCTAAGCCATGAGAATAGATACATGCATCACAGACAGTTGAGAGATAAGGGCCAGGATGAGCCCCTGGTACATTCGGGGAGAAGCAGAATCAGAAAAGAGAATGAGAAGGAACCACCAGAGAGGAAGGAGGATAACCAGGAAAGTGGGAGCCAGCGAAGAATGTGTTTCATGGAGCAGAGGATGCACACCCATGTCAATTACTGCTGACAGATCAGGAAAAATTGTGCTGAGACTTAACCGCTGGGTTTGGCAACATGGAGGTCATTGGTGGTCTGAACAAGAGCTGAATGTGGAGTGGTTGGGGCAAAAGCCTTACTCAAAGGAGACACAGGGGAAGAGGAGACAATGACATAGACAACTCTTTTGACAAACGTTGCTGAAAAGGGAGTGTGATGGTCAACTTTATGTGTCAACTTGATTGGGCCATTGGGTGCCCAGACATTTGGTCAAACGTTGTTCAGGGTGTGTCTGCGAGGGTTTTTCTGGATTAGATTACATTTGAACTGGTAGACTGAGTAAATATACTGCCTTCCCTACTGTGGGTGGACCTCATCTAATCAACGACAGACCTGAATAGAAGGAAGAGGCTGAGTAAGAGAGAACGCCACCTGCCTGACTGCTTTGAGTTGAGATGGTGTTCTTTTCTGGCTTTCAGATTCGAGCTGAGACATTGGCCCTTCCTGGGTCTCAAGCATCCTGGATTTTGGACCGGAACTTACACCATAGGCTCTCCTGGTTCTCATGGCTTTGGAATTACACTGGAACTACACATCGCCTCTCCTGGGTCTCCAGATTGCCAACGGAAGATCTTGGGACTTGGCCTCCATAATGCATGGCCAACTGCTCGTAATAAATATATATGTATATATATATATATCTACATATATATATAGTATATATATATATATATATATATATATATCTGTATTCTGTTGGTTCTGTTTCTCTGGAGAAGCCTGACTAGTACAAGGAGGCAGAGAAATGGGGTGGTAACTGGAGGGGGTGTGGGATTGAGATAGAATTTCTCTATGTTTTTATTTTTATGTATTTTTTTTTGGCCACATCGCGGCATGTGGGATCTTAGTTCCCTGACCAGGGATCAAACCTGTGCCCCTGGCAGTGGAAGCGTGGAGTCCTAACCACTGGACCACCAGGGAGTTCCCGAGATAGAATAAATAATAGAAATGATAGGAATAGACAGGGGAAAACTGATGATGCAGGATAAGCGGTGAGGGGAGAATTATGAGTAAGAAACAGGTAGGATCCAGGGTCCAAATGGAGAAGCTGGGTTTAGAAAGGAGGATAGCAGAGCATCCAGGCCCCGATGCCGGTAGGTATGTGGATGTGGTAGTGGGAGCATATGGGATGTCTCTTCTATTGTTTCCGTATTTTCAGTGGAAGAAGCAAAGCCATCTGTGAGAGTGAGGATGGGGGAGAGGAGTTGGAGTTTTAAGGAGAGGGGAGAAAATATGAAATAAGTATTGGAGGCTTGTAATAGATTATGGAGGCCTGAAATAACCCCCATTTTGATCAGAAATCTACCGTCTTTGCTGTGACCTGAGCTTTCAGGAGAAGTGGGCCCCAACCCCGCTCTACAAAGCAGACCATCTCTGGTCTGAGCCAGTTATAGTTGTCTCATGTCCCTTTCCAGCAAATCATTCGGGCTGAGGCATGTGACACAATGTGACAGTCATCCATCCTTTCAATAAGTATTTACTGAGCACCTACTCTGTGCCTCTTTTGGGTGCTGGGGACAGAGGTGAACAAAACAGACAATAACCTCTGAGCTGGTGGAGCTTATATTCTAGTAGAGAGAGACAGGTCATAAACAACAACATAATAAGTAACCACATTTCTTTCTTTTTTTTTTTTTTTTTGCTTGTGGGATCTTGGTTCCCAGACAAAGGATCGAACCCGCACGCCCTGCAGTGCAAGCGCGAAGTCTTAACCACTGGACCGCCAGAGAAGTCCCAATAAGTAAGTACATTCTTGGGACTTCCCTGCTGGTCCAGTGCTTAAGACTCCACACTCCCAATACAGGGGACCTGGGGTCGATCCCTGGTCAGGGAAGTAACTAAATCCCGCACGCAGCAACAAAGGCCCCGTGTGCCGCGACTAAGACCTGGCTCAGCCAAATAAATACATTTTTTTTTTAAAGTAAGCACATTTATGGTGTGTTAGAAGGAGATATGTGCTATGGCGGGGGGAAGTAGAGCACTAGGATATCAGGAGCACTAGCGGGTTTGCAATTTTTTTTTTTTTTTGGAAGTACGCGGGCCTCTCACTGTTGTGGCCTCTCCCGTTGCGGAGCACAGGCTCCAGACGCGCAGGCTCAGTGGCCATGGCTCACGGGCCCAGCCGCTCCGCGGCACGTGGGATCCTCCCGGACCGGGGCGCGAACCTGCGTCCCCTGCATCGGCAGGCGGACTCTCAACCACTGCACCACCAGGGAAGCCCGGGTTTGCAATTTTTAATAGGATGTTAATGTGGGATTGAAGGAAAGTCTGCTAGGGGCTCCTAGGAAAAGTTTTCCTCAGTGATAAGAAAGATACATGGAAATGCTGTCCCTTTTCTTCCTCTGGACATTGCTCAAAGGATTTAATATCCATAACTGCGGTAGCCACCGTGTGACCTGAGATGATCAAACTTGAGGATGAGACTGAAATGCTGAGGACAGCAAGGCTGAAAGATGGAAAGGATCTGAATGATCAATAACATTAGTGTGATTTCTTGAATTAGCCAACTCCTTATCTTTCTTCCCCTCAGGCTTCTTGGTATATGAGATTACAAATTCCTGATTGTTTAAGCAAGTTGAGTTGAAGTTTTCTGTTATTTAAGAAAAAAATCCCATAACCATTATGTGATGTGACAATATTTCATTTTAAAAATCTGTAAGTGCTGAAGAAGTTAACAGGCATCCACCAAGGTCCCAGGGATGAAAGAAACCACCCTCCTGTAGCCAAGAGTGGTGTTCAGGACCATGCAGAGTGGACAGTGGGCCTGCCTTCTCAGCACTGTGGACTAGCTCTTCTTAATGGGGGTTTCCACCAGCAAATCCCTTTCTACGGATCATTAGTCGGAAAATGGCATGGGAACTTTTAGGATGAGAGTCTTCATTGCTACTGGCTTATCAGCTGGTCCAGTTTGGATCTGAACTTGAGCTGGTTTCTACACACAATAATAAAGCTAATTTGTCTTTGTCTTTAAAGTCAGAGTTGGAGGGACTTCCCTGGTGGTCCAGTGGTTGAGAATCCGTCCTGCAATGCAGGGGATGCCAGTTCGATCCCTAGTCGGGGAACTAAGATCCCACATGCCGAGGGGCAACTAAGCCCGCGTGCTGTGACTACTGAGCCCACGTGCTCTAGAGCCCGTGCACCACAACTAGAGAGAAGCCCACATGCTGCAACTAGAGAGAAGCCCGCATGCCGCAACGAAAGATCTCACGTGCCATAACTGAGACCCTATGCAGCCAAAAAATAAATAAACAATAAAGTCAGAGTTGGAGATAAGAACTTAGGATGTGTTATACTGCCTTATCATTCCAAATACCTGCTTCCTTTCCAAAGTGAGGAATCCATTTCTTGGGGAAAATTATTAATCTCTGCCTTATTGACCTCAGGCTTGGCTATGTCACTTGTTTGGGCCAATGAAATGGGGATGGAAGTGGTGTGTATCATTTCTGAGCAGAAGTTCTAAGAGCCAGTGCATGGTACACCATGTACTCTTACAGAGGTAAGAAATAGTAATGTCATAGAGACAGGAGTAGGCAGAAGAGCATGTTTCCCCAGACTGCAGCCCCAGGTTATTCATCTTCTTGCCCCCCTTCCATGGATACTGAATACAAGGACTCTTTGAAGCTTTTTATCAATGACAGTCTTTGAAAACCAATCAATACAATCCACCAAGACAGGCTAAAGAAAATCACATGATCATATCAATCAATGAAGAAAAAACATTTGCCGGATTTCAACATCCATTCATGATCTTTTTTTTTTTTAATTGGGCTGTGTCAGGTCTTAGTTGTGGCATGCAGGATCTTTCATTGCAGCACACGGGCTCTTCGTTGCAGTGCGCAGGCTTCTCTCTAGTTGTGGCACGTGGACTCCAGAGCACACAGGCTTCTCTAGTTGCAGCGCACGGGCTCCAGAGTGCACAATCTCAGTAGTTGCAGCACACAGGCTCTCTAGTTGTGGTGCACAGACTCAATAGTTGTGGCACACGGGCTTAGTTGCCCCGTGGCATGTGGGATCTTAGTTCCCTGACCAGGGATCGAACCCATGTCCCCTGCATTGGAAGGCAGATTTTTAACCACTGGACCACCAGGGAAGTCCCCATCATGATTTTTTTAAACTCTTAGAAAAATAGGAATGGAAAGGAACTTCCTCAACTTGAAAAAGAGCATCTACAAAAAACCTACAGCTGACATTTACACTTAATGGTGAAACTGAATGTTTTCCCCCTAAGATCAAGAAGAAGGCAAAGATGGCCTCTTTCACCCTTCTTATTCAACATAGTACTACAGTTCTATCCAGTGCAATAAGGCAAGAAAAGGAAATAAAAGACATACAGATCAGACAAGAAAATTATTTGCAGTCAACACCACTGTCTACATAGAACAATGCCCACAGTGGAACTTAATGACTTTTTGGTGACAACTCTCTCTGTGATGTTTCTCCCAGCACATCGCCACCCTGACAATAGTCATCCCAGGTTTAGAACCACAGGAGGTTGGGGTGAATGTAACGCAAACACAATTATAACACATATCCTTAGAAATACTAACAGTTATAGACCGTAGGTCCATGATAAAGCCATGGTCCCACTGATCTGACCCAGACACAGCCTCCTCTAGACATCTTATTACTTAATGTAATGATAGCTTGTGATGCAATGAAATCTTCCATTGTTGTGGCTGAAAACATCCTCAGTGATTTTTTCACTCCTCATTCATTTATTCTTTCATAGTCTCTTCATCTCTCACTTCTCCTTCCAAATGCAATACACGCACACTCAGAGGGCCACAGTCACATACTCAGTTGTGCGGTCACTTATACAGTCACATATAAACAAGGTCAATGTCATAGACAAATTGTTTATTTTCACACATTTTACAAAAAGTACAAGAATAAATATCTTTTAGGGGCTTCAAAAACAAATAGGGATCTGGAAGCAATAATCCAGTGGAGGTAGTTTGTGCATAAATAATATCTAAGATGCTGAGACAGGGCTTCCCTGGTGGCACAGTGCTTAAGAATCCACCTGCCAATGCAGGGGACACGGGTTAGGGTGCTGGTCTGGGAAGATCCCATTGCCGCGGAACAACTAAGCCCGTGCGCCACAACTACTGAGCCCACGTGCCACAACTACTGACGCCCACACGCCTAGAGCCAGCGATCTGCAACAAGAGAAGCCACCGCAATGAGAAGCCCATGAACCGCAATGAAGAGTACCCCGTGCTTGCCGCAACTGGAGAAAGCCCGTGCAGAGCAACAAAGACCCAATGCAGCTAGAAATAAATTAATTAATTAAATTTAAAAAAAATAAATAAGATGCTGAGACAGGTGGGTCTCTGGGGTCAGACACACTGGTCTCCACTGGCAACACATTTCAGGTCCCGGGTGAGGAGGCGGAAGAGGTTGAACACGACAGAGGCTTCGAGGCAGTCCCGGGATTCCTGGGGACAGAGGGGGATGGCTCAGTAGCTCCCACGTCTGGGCTCCCAGCTGAGCCCAGCCATCGGTTTCCCCTCCCCGGTCACTCACCTTCTTCGGGGCCTCCTGGAGCCGGTGCAGCCAGTGGTGGAGGCGGCCCCGGGGCCTGGGGCCTGCTGTGGGCCGAGCTGGGACCTGTGGGCAGAGGAGGGTGGTGTTGAGGGTGTGAGGCAGGGCCTGGGACAGAGGGGCACGTACAGGTGGCCAGAGCCCAGACGCGGCCCGGGTGCCCCGAGTGCTCACACAGGCCTGGAGCTTGGAGTGGATGTGGTGCAGCGTGTGAAGGGGCTGGTCCAGGATGTGATCCAGGGATGAGTTAGCCGTGGCCTCCAGGACATTCAGTGTCAGGGCCAGCTCCGCCTCCAAGGCCACGGGGCGCTCCCACACCTGAGGAGGAGACAGAAGACAGGTGAGAGTTGCACGTGAGAGAGAACAGGCGAGGAGGCACAGGTGAGGGGGACAGAGGAAGGGACAGTGGAAGGTGAAAGTTGGGGTCAGCTGAGAGCCGATGTGGTTGGCTGAGGGGAAGGGGTCAGGGGACGGGTGGGGAGGGCAGGGAGAGAAGGACGTGAGGGAAGGAGGAGGTGAGGGGCCACCTGCAGAGCGGGAGCAGGGCGAGCAGGTGAGGGCAGGCGGGCCTGACTCTCCCAACTCACCTGCAGCTGCCTCAGGTCCCGGGTCCTGGGGAAGAGGCGGGAGCTGCAGTTCCAGTCCTTCTGCAAGAGCGACTCTTCCTGGAGAGCAAGGGCAAGGTCAGCCCATGGGGGGAGGGACAGAGGGAAGACCCCAGGGAGACTGGAGGATGGCCAACAACAGGAGGATGGGAGGTTGACTTCCAGAAGGACCGCAGAGGCAGGTCCACCGCAGGAGGACAGGAGATCGCCCACCGCGGGGAGGGTGGAGGTCAGCCCAGTGCGGGGAGGGCAGGCCCACCTTCAGCCCAGGTAGCCTGGGAGCACAAGAGGGAGGGGTGGAGGGTCGCCCACTGCAGGAGGAGTCGGGGGAGACTCACAAAGGCATCCTTGGCCCTCTTGAAGGCCTGCAGCTCTTGTGGGGACAGAGACTTGAACTGAGCCATGTGGCAGCCCCTTGCACCTGGGAGGGCCCCGAGGGGTGAGGGCACAGGAACCGCTCCTGTCCCGCTCGGCGCCACAGTCATCAGCACCAGCAGCAGCCTGCAGCCGGGGGCCACGTCTGTGTTAAGGAAGGACAGAAGGTGAGGGGAGGGAGGGCGTCGCGGGGGGGAGGGGGAGGCTCTGGGGAGGCGAGGGTCCCAGACAATGATGTAGGGGCTGACCCAGCTTCATTCCTGCTCTCTGGTCTCTGCAGCAGATGGGGATCAAGTGTCTGCTCTGAGGCTGCCGCCTGGGGTCTCTCAGTCTCGTCCGGCGTCTCTGACTTCAGCCTCCTCCTCTGGATCTCAGCTCGCTGCTCTGTCCTTGTCTCTGAACTTCCAGCTCCGTCTCAGGTGTAATTCCTGCCTGAGTTCCATGGCGCAGCTTTTAGCCTGTGCAGCTGGGCAATCCCAGCTGATGTAGGAAAAGTGAAAACACAGCTAGAGGCTGACACTGGCAACAGGGGAGCCGAGCGCTGGGAAAGCCCAGAGCGGGGCGGGGCCTGTGAGCCCTGTGAGCTGCTCAGGGAAAGAGAAACTGACATGGATTCATGTCCCATTTCACCTCCAAGAAAGTGAGTAAGGAAGTCAAAATCAGGGCTGGGGCAGCTTCAGCCCCACACGGCGGGTCTCCTGCGCCGGTGCCCAGGCTGATCTAGGACTGCGGTGGGGAGGGGACAGAGGGACTTCCTTTTTGGCAGAGTCCCCAGTACAGGGAGTAGAGGCAAAAGGCACCTGTAGGAGGTGTTGCCATGAAGAGCCTGGAACTTCCAAGAGGGAGGCTGTCTAGGAGACGGCAGAAGGTCCAGGGGTGCTGCTGCGGGTGGGAGGGAGAGTGAGAAAGGCAAAACACTCGCGAATTCAGAGAGGACACCAGCTGCTCCCCACCCTTCCCCACCTGGTACCTATAGAGACAGCATGGGAGCCTGCACCGACCTGCTCTCTGACTGTCGGGCGCACAAGGACCCAGGAATAGGAGGATGTGCTATGAAATTGAGCTGTGACCAGTACTTCAGGGAAATCAGGTGGGGTTGAGAAAAATGCCTTCATTCATTCACCAAGTACCTATTTGCCCTCCCACCCCCGCTTTGGGTCAGACCCTGCTCAAGGTGCCAGGAAGAAAGCACTGAAAAAAGAAAAGACATGAAACAATCCTTCATGGGGCTTTTTACTGGAGAGAGGTACGACATAGTACCTGTCTGGGACACGGGGATTAGGCATGTGGTATGTATTACGTTAGGTCAAGTCAGATAACGGAAAATGAAAGAAGTGAAGCAGGGACGAGAGCAGAGTGCGAGAGGAAATCTGTATTTAATGAGGTCATGAAATGACATTTGAGGGAAGACCTAAAGGAAGTGAGGGAGGGAGGTCTGTGGAGATCTGAGGGGGAGCCTTCCAGGAAAAGGGAACAGTCAGTGAAAAAGAGAAACAGAGACACGCCCCTCCTTCTGGGAGCCTGTACATCTCACCCTGTTCACAGAGGCTCTGCCACAATATGGTTTGTTTTCTTTGTTGTTGTTGTTGTTGTTTTTGGCCGCGCTGCCTGCAGGATCTCAGTTCCCGGAGCAGGGATTGAACCGGGCCCTCGGCAGTGAAAGCGCGGCGTCCTGACCACTCGAATGGCAGGGAATTCCCTCGCAACGTGCTACTGAATACTCATGGTAGCACCAAGGACATCCTGTGCTTTGCCTACATTGCAAATACAGAGGACACTGCAGGGACTCAGAGGAGGTAAGAGACTTCTCCAAGGTCATACAGCAAGCAAGTGGTGAGGGCAGGATATTAACAGAGTTCTGTCTGACACCAGAGAGTAACCACTACACTCAACGGCCCCAGCGTAGCTACATCTCCTGACTTGGAGGTAATGGACGTCTCGAACAGAAGGTGTGGAGTCCTTTTGACTATTACTCCCACCCCCTCTTTCCCTCATTCATAATTGCGGGGAGAGGGTGGACCAAAGTCCTCATTTGGGAATGTCCTTGAGCTCTGATACGTAACGTTTTTTAGAAATTTTTTTATTGGAGTATAATTGCTTTACAACGTTGTATTAGTTTCTGCCGTACAATGAAGTGAATCAGCCATATGTATGCCTATATGCCCTCCGTCCTGGACCTCATTCCCACGCCCCCATCCCACCCCTCTAGGTCGTCACAGAGCACTGAGCTGAGCTTCCTGTGCTTTACAGCAGGTTCCCACTAGCTAGCTATTTTACGCATGGTAGTGTATATATGTCAGCCCTACCCTCCCACTTCGTCCCACCCTCCCCTGCCCCCACTCTGTCCACATGTCCATTCTCTATGTCCACGTCTCTACTCCTGCCCTGCAGATAGGTTCACCTGTAACAGCAGGTGGACCTCCCTGGGGGTCCAGTGGGTAAGACTCTGTGCAGGGGGCCCGGGCTCCATCCGTGGTAGAGGAACTAGGTCCTGCATGCATGCCGCAACTCAGACCCAGAGCAGCCAAAATAAATAAACATGTTTTTTAAAAATAAAAGCAACAGGGCTTCCCTGGTGGTGCAGTGGTTGAGAGTCTGCCTGCCGATGCCGGGGACACGGGTTCGTGCCCTGGTCCGGGAAGATCCCACATGCCGCGGAGCGGCTGGGCCCGTGAGCCATGGCTGCTGAGCCTGCGCGTCTGGAGCCTGTGCTCCGCAACGGGAGAGGCCACAACAGTGAGAGGCCCGCGTACAGCAAAAAATAATAATAATAATAATAATAAAAATAAAAGCAACAGCAGGGATGTGCCCAAGTCACCTACCAGTGTTCTTTATGGTCAGTTTCTATTAATTGCATCGGCCTTACATCGGGGGAGGACACATTGCAACAACTGTGAATCCTGAAAATTGACAAATTATCTCAAAATCCCTCAACATCATACTGTTTCTCTTAGAAAGGAAGTTCAGGGGAGTGGTTAGGAGCATGGGAGCTGGAGCTAGACTCTGGGGCTCAAACCTGGCTCTGACCCTCTCTAGCTGTGTGACCTTGGCAAACAGCCTTTGCAGTTGGCCACGAAGATTGCCCATCCACAGATGCAGACAGATTTTAAAAGTGCAATTGTTCTGCATTTACGTGTGTGATTATTTAATGGAGACCAATTATTAAGGCCATTCTGTGGCTTCACCTGGAAGCTTCAGAAACATTATTTCAACGTATAGTACTCACTGCAAGGGAAGTGTAACAATACCATGGCAGAAATGAGTAAACTGAGGCTCAGAGAGAAGTAATTTGCCCAGACACGCAACACTTAAGGGGCAGGGGCAGACCTGAAACTCAGGTCACCTGATTTCCCTGTCTCAGCATTTTGTGCTGAACAGCCCCCCTCAAAATGATCACGGAATAAACAACCCAAAGAAATGCAAAAATAGTTAATAATTCGCAATAAATTAACAACAGAACACAGAACGGCAAATACACACAGAAACTTCATAAACACAAAACACACCTAAGTAATGGAATTCAAAAAACTACTTATCCAGAGGACTTTTGGCCCTTTCACTACCCAGTCCCTCAGGGAAAGAGACTTCCCCAGCAGGGACGTCCAAGAGTCACATATTCATGGAATCGCAAAGCGGGCACTGAAGGTTCAAAGCAGGGCTGGGACCTGTCATGAGACAGGGCTGTTCCTGTAACCGCAGAAGTAGAAACTGGTCCATGGTACGTGGTGGTCAGCGACCAAGGCGGACACGGACTCCAGTCTTTTCCTGCCAGCCCGGGCCCTGGAAGATCTTAGGGCAACGCATCCCGCGGAAATATCGCTGCTTCCGGGGGAACTCGTTGTGGTCTTTGGGAAAAGGGCGCCTCTGGCACCAGCGCCGGCGGGTCCAGGCTGAGAGGTCCGCCTGGTCCGATGGGGCCACGGAGGAGGGCGGCGTCCGCAGCCAGGCGCCCCCAGAGTTTCGGGTCCCAGGCGGAGCCGCGGCGGGATCACAGACAAGGACCCGAGTGCGCCACCAGCCGCAGGTCCCACGCGAGCAGGCGCAGGAGGTTGAAGATGACGGTGGCTTCGTGGCACCGAGGCGAGTCCTGCAGCCCGGGAAGGAGGCGGAGCGGGGCTGAGTCAGGAATCTCCTTCCCCGAGAGACCCCTCTCCAGACCCTCACGGCTCCAAGTCGGGCTCCCGTCTAGCCTCTTCCCGCCTCCCGCTCCACTCACAGCTGTGCGAGTTTGGGGACGCCTCCTGGGCCTCCGCAGGGACTTCCTCGGGGAGCCTGGCCGGACCAACTCGAGCTGGAGGGAGAACAGGAGGTTAATGAAGGCGGCGGGGAACCAAGTCCCCCCCCCACCCCGCTTCCCCTCCCAGTCGCAGACCAAAGCCCGGATTTGGGGACACCGAGAGGACGTGAATCGTGTCTGCGCCCGTTTCTGGCCTCATGGGACAGATTCGCTGTCGGGGGCCTGGCCTCGAGACCAGGGGCGCAGAGCGAGCCGGGAAGTGTGCGGGGCCAGGGCGCGGCGCACTCACGCAGGCCGCCACGTCCCGCCCCGCGGCCGCCAGCAGCTCCAGGGTCGGGCCGACGCCGGGGAACAGCTCGGGGCTCGGCAGGCTGCTCAGCACCTCTTGGGCGTCGGCGAGGCCGCGGGCCACCTGGCGGAGCAGCGCACGGGACTGCGGGCACCCGGCGGGAGTTAGACGGGGCCGCGCGCCAGCCCGCGCTCCCCCACCCCGCCCGCACCCCGCCCGCCGCCCTCGGGCCTCACGGAAGGCCGCGGAGGGTCCCTCCTCCGGCGGCACGAGCAGTTGCGCGGCCTCCAGCTCAGCGTCTCTTCTTCCTGCGGGGCAAGGGCTGGGGTGACGCGGAGTCTCCTGGCAAGGGCCCCTGAAGCACTGGGACGTCGGAGATTCCTGAACGTGGCTGGGGACTGGCCGGGACGGTTGTGCTTATCGTGTCCCAAACCAGGCAGCGCGCCGATGGCTGAGCGGGGCTGAAAGGTACCCGCGCTCCCCATGCGGAGCCTGTGCCCCGATGTGGAGCCGAGTCCGCCTGGAGGGGGCGCCCCTCTGTGACCCGCACCAAGGCCGGGCATGAGCTGACCACCCGGGCCTCCGGGAAGAGGTCGTGGTCACAATTCTGGACCCTGAAATCTGAGATGTGCCTGCTGGACGCTAGGACGCGAGGGCCCCTCGGGACAAAGTCTGGTGTCTCCGAGCCCGGTGAGCCCGCGGTCCAGGGAGCGGGGGCGTCTGAGCATCACTCACATAGCGGTCCCTCAGTGCCTTGATGGCCAGCAGCGCCCGGGGGTCCAGGGAGCGGTAGTGTGAGAGGAAGCGGCGCGGAGGCTCCACCACTTCGGGGTCCGCTGCCACGCCCACCGTCACCAAGAACCACAGCCCCACAGCCACCGCGGCTGCGCCACTCGGCCCCATCTCTGCTCCTGCAGGACGCGACGGACGTCAGCGAGCTCAAGGAGAAGGCCCCGAGTCCAAGCCCCTGCCTGTGGTTAGACTTGCAGAGGGACTGACGCTCAGAGCGTGGGCTGTGGACACACGCAGGGGAAGAGACAGGATGGGCCCCCTCCTACCCTCAGCCTCTCTCCTCTCCCTCCTCAGCTACAATGTGTCTCTGGAGCCTGGTGCTGCAGCAGGGCCTGCCTTCCACTGTCCTCTGGGTGGTGTCCAGAGTGGTGTCCACCTGGGACAGCGGTGCCTGCACCCTCCGTGGTGGCTTTTAAGTGCCCAGCTGAGAATGGTGAGCAAGCGGGCTTCCCCGTGCAGGGTAAGCTTTCCCAACGTCATTCCTGGCCATTGACTAGCCCAGAGGGTTGCAGGCAGGGGTTTGAGGACTTTACCCACCTGTGGGCCAGTGCCAGCATTGACTCTGCCCCAGCTCTCTGCCACCAGTTCTGGTCTCTGTCCCTTTCTGTATCCTCTCACTTTCTTTTCATCACCCTGGGTGTCCTTATCTCTGTTCTATAATAACAACCAGCCCTTATACAGTGCTTGGTCTTACTGGGCCCTGTTCTAAGTAACTGATATGTACATGTCTCATTTAATGCTCAAAAAATGACACTGCAAGAATTGTTCCACCTCCGATGTATAGATGAGATGACCGAGGCACAGTAAAGTGAAGGAACTTTTCCAAGACACACAGTCAGTGATTGGCAGCGGCAGAATTTGAACCAACACTCAATCCAGCTCCAAAGCCTGATCTCCAAGCCACAACTACCCCTAAATATCTGATTCAGTGCCTCCTTCTCTCTCTCCATTTCTGTCCCCATTTCATTCTGTTTCTCTTTCTTCCCTCTCTGTTTGCCTCCTCTTTTGTCTCTGTCTCTCTGGTCCTGTTTTTGTCTCTGTCGATAACTCCATCTGTCTATCATTCCTTTTTCTAGCAAACATTCAGGCCAGTGTCTCTTTGTCTCCATGTGTCTCAATCAGTCTCTTTGTTTTGCTTTAAAAATAAAATCTACTACTTTTCCTGATAAAATTAGCAAGGCAAGGTCATTGGATAAAGCTAAAAACCCACCTATAATTTCACCACCCACCTGTCTTCCATCACCCCAGATCTGGAACAATTTTTCCAATGAGTAGAAATGTTACATATATTTATTTGTACATATGTTTTCTGATTATCGAAGTAACACATTTGTTGTAAAGATTCAGTTAGTAAAAAAATACCATTGGGACTTCCCTGGTGGCGCAGTGGCTGAGACTCTACGCTCCCAATGCAGGGGCCTGGGTTCGATCCCTGGTCAGGGAACTAGATCCCACATGCATGCCGCAACTAAGGAGCAACTAAAGAGCCTGCCTGCTGCAACTAAGACCCGGTGCAACAAAATAAATAAATAAATATTTAAAAAAAATACAACTTGGAGAGTTAAAGAAAGTCTTTAATCCCACTTCCTGGATGTAATCTTTTTAGCAGTTAGTTGCTAGTTCTCCTCTTTTTTCTTTTTTCTCTTTCTTTGAGCAACTTCTAAATTGGAACGAGTCTGTATAGAGTTTGGTAGCCTGCTCTGTGTGTCTTACCATTACCTCTCATTTGCATTCGCCCACATCTTTAATTGTACTGTATCAGTGAGGTCCCCTGCAGGAAACAGATGGCCTAATCAATGTAGGATAATCTGTGGTGGTTTAATATCAAGGGTGTTTACAAAGGGATTGGATGGTGAAGAGAACAGAGGAGGAGGAATGCAAGGCCTTGGGGCCCACCTGGATGAGGGTCTGTCATCCCTAGGCCTGAAGGAATGGGAGAAGGGAGGGAGTGGTTACCTCACCTGGGAAGGAGGGAGTCATGTACACAGGGGGAGGGACAGAGAAGTCATGATGCCCCTGCAGGGAGGAAGCCTGGGGAATAAATACTCTGACTTTACTCTCCTTCCCCACTCTCTGGCCCTACTGCTAGGCTCCCCATTGGCTGCACCCAACAGAAACCAAAGGCCAGCTTCCTGGGGCCCAGAGGAGGGTGGAGAAGTGGGAAGAGTGAACTTGGAGGGGCAAATGGGAGACATCCTGCATATACCACTGGTAAGGCTTGCATTGTAACAGGATTATTGAATAACCAATCCCCTATTGGTGGGCATTGATATTCTTTCCAGTCTTTTGTTAAAATCATGGATCTCAAGACTGCGGGAGAGAAAGGGAGTCATTTTTTCATTCTTTTTTTTTTTTTTTTTTTGCACGGGCCTCTCACTGTTGTGGCCTCTCCCGCCGCGGATGCGCAGGCCCAGCGGCCATGGCCCACAGGCCCAGCCGCTCCGCGGCACGTGGGATCCTCCCGGACCGGGGCACAAACCTGCGTCCCCTGCATCAGCAGGCGGACTCCCAACGACTGCGCCACCAGGGAAGCCCATTTTCACTCTTTTAATAGTGTCTTTCATAGGGCTGAGTATAAAATGTTTCCAATTTTTTTTCTTCCATGGATCGTGCTTTCAGTGTATATAAAAAATCATCACCACGGTTCCCTAGATTTTCTCCTATACTATATTCTAGGAGTTTTATAATTCTGCACTTGACATTTAGGTCTATGATACATTTTAAGTTAATTTTTGTGAAATGTTCAAGGTCTGCGTCTAGCTTGGTTTGTTTATTTTTTTATTTATTCGCATGCGAATGTCCAGTTGTTTCAATACCATTTGTTGGAAGTCTATCCTTTCTTCATTGAATTGCATTTGCTCTTTTCTCAAAGATCAGTTGACTATATTTGTGTGGGTCTATTCCTGGGCTCTCTATTCTGTTCCATTGATTTGTCTGTCCTTCTACTAATATCACACTGTCTTGATGACTATAGCTTTATAGTAAGTCTTGATGTGAGAGAGTGTCAGTCCTCCAACTTTGTTCTTCTCTTTTAATACTGTGAAAGTTATTCTGGGTCTTTTGAATCTCTATATAAACTTTCACTTTGTCAATATCCACAAATTAACTTGCTGGGATTTTGATTGGATTGCATTGAATCTATAGATTAAGTTGGGAAGAACCAACATCTTGACAATATTGAGTCTTCCTATCCATATTCATAGAATATTTCCATTTTTAGATGTACTTTTATTTCTTTCATCGAAGTTTTATAGTTTTCCTCACACAGATTTTATTTATATTTTGTTGTATTTGTACTTAAGTATTTCATTTTTGGGGGTGCTGATGTAAATGGAATTTTAAATTTCAACTACAAACTGTTCACTGCGGTTATAGAAGAAAGCCGTATAGTTTTTCATATTAATCTTGTATCCTGCAACCTTGCTATAATCGCTTATTTGTTCAGAAACGTGTTTTTAAATACACAGGACTATTAAGAAAACCGATTATTTTGAAACACAGTTACCACAACATTAAAGTAACTTTGTGGTAAGTAATACATATGTCTCTTTATTAATGAACTAAATACAAGACATAGCAGTAGGTTTAATAACTACTATACTGTTGAGGGAGTAATGGGAGTAAATGATTTTTCAAGATATGTGCCACAGGACTTCCCTGGTGGCGCAGTAGTTAAGAATCCACCTGCCAGTGCAGGGGACATGGGTTCGAGCCCTGGTCCGGGAAGATCCCCCATGCCGTGGAGCTACTAAGCTCGCGAGCCACAACTACTGAGGCCAAGTGCCACAACTACTGAAGCCCACGTGCCTAAAGCCCGTGCTCTGCAACAAGAGAAGCCACCCAGTGAGAAGCCCGCGAACTGCAAAGAAGAGTAGACCCCGCTCGCCGCAACTAGAGAAAGCCCGCGCGCAGCAACAAAGACCTAAAGCCGCCAAAAATTTTAAAAAATAATAAAAAAAAGATATGTGCCACATCTGTAAAGTGTTAGGAAATATCTGTGGCTTCTTTTAGTGACAACGTCACAGGTTCTGCTAATATTATTGTGGTTTGTTGCTTACATTCATAATGGAAAGAAATGCTCAATTTCAGTTTGAGGTCAGTGAAGATGGAGATGCAGCTTTTTCCCATGCAAGTTCACCCTCCCCTGAATCCTATTGTCCAGGAACTCCAGGTTAAGCTAGACCTGCAGTAGTTAAATAGAATGAAGCAGATCTATAGGCACCGACATGGAGAAATCTTCAAGACATATCACACAGTGAAAAAAGTAAATCGCTGAATGATATACATGGTGTGACACTCCTTGCATGTAGAAATACTCATACATACTAAAGCAATTCAGTGGAGAAAACTAGCCTTTTCAAAAAATAGTGCTGGAGTAATTGGACCTCCATAGGCCAAAAAATGAACCTTGACCTAAACTTCACATAAAATAGAAATTAACTCAATATGGATCATGGACTTAAATGTAAAATATAAAGCTATAAAACGTTTTGAAAAAGTGATGAAGAACATCTTGAGGATCTAGAGCAAGGCAAAGGGTTCCTAGACTTGACAGCAAGGGCTTAATCCATAAAGGGAAAATTGATCAACTGAATTTGATCCAAAACTTTTGCTATGTAAAAGACCATGTTAAGAAGATAGAAGGGGCTTCCCTGGTGGCGCAGTGGTTGGGGGTCCGCCTGCCGATGCGGGGGACGCGGGTTCGTGCCCCGGTCCGGGAGGATCCCACATGCCGCGGAGCGGCTGGGCCTGTGAGCCATGGCCGCTGGGCCTGCGCGTCCGGAGCCTGTGCTCCGCAGCGGGAGAGGCCGCAGCAGTGAGAGGCCCGCATACCGCAAAAAAAAAAAAAAAAAGAAGATAGAAGAACGGGCTAAAGACTGGGAGAGAATACTTGCGAACCACCTATCTGATGAAGGACTAGTGTCTAGAATAGATAAAGAACTCTCAAAAATCAACAGTAGAAAATTTAAACAGTCCGTTTGGGAAGGGGCAAAAGACATGAAGAGACATTTCACTGAAGAGTGAAAGATGGGAAATAAGTACATGAAAAGATGTTCAACATTGTTAGCCAACAAAGAGATGCACATTAAAACTACCATGAGATATCATTATACAGCCATCCGAATGCCTAAAAACAAATAAATAAATAAATAAAGTCAAATGCTAATGAGGATATGGAGAAATTGATCACTTATTGCTGGTGTAAATGCAAAATGGTACAGCCCCTCTGGAAAATAGGGTTGGTAGTTTTTTACAAAAGCTAAACATGCAACTACTATATGACCTAGCGATTGCATTCCTCGGCATTTTCCCAGAGAAATGAAGACTTACGTTCATACAAAATCTTGCACATGATTGTTTATAGCAGCTTTATTTATAACAGCCAAAAAACAACCCAGATGTTCTTTAACAGGTAACTGTTTAAAAAAACCCAAAACTGTAGTACATTCGTACCACGGAATACCATTTAGCAATAAAAAGGAACAAACTTGATACACACAACTATCTGGGGATGAGATGTCCAGCACTGAGATTCATTCTGAGTAGATTGGCTTAGGTCACATGCCCACCCCCAAATGCAATCACTGTGGCCAAGGAGGCTAACTGAGGTCAATGGCTGCAGCCAAGTCACATATGCCAACCCAGAGACGGGGGGTCAAGTCACCTTCCCCAAACCATTTGGATCTCCAGCTGAAATGGGGGGATGCTGGGATGAGTTGGGGAGAGGTAATGGAAGCCTGGAAAGTTTGCGCATGGACACATTGGCTGATCTCGTCTAATGTCTCAGTAGAATTTCTCTCATGTTTTTTTCAGAGTACTTCTGCTTCAACCACTTTGATGTTTTTTAAAACCTCTGTGCCTCTCAATAAGGAAAGTATACACTGAAAGACAAAATAATTTTTTCATATTAATGCTGAGGAAGACATACATGGGAAAAACAGCCATTACTTGCCTGTAATTATCAATATTTATTAATAAACTTTATAATTAATTAAAGGTGGTCTCATGTGGGAAGCTTTGCTTTACTTGCCCAAAACATACCTTAACTATTCTGCACATGAATAGATCTGTCTATATAGGTGAGAAGTGGCAGAGCATCACCAGTAATAACCCAGACAGCCTGGGATCACATCTACAAGCTGTGTGAGCTTGGACAGACGCACGGCCTCGGTACCTCAGTTTCCTCATCTTATAAAACGTCAGCCAGTGAGAGGACCTACCTCACAGACTTGCTGGGGAGAATAAAGCAGTAAATACATGAGAAGAGCTTAAAGTGGAAGCCAAGCATACAGGAAGCGCTCAGTATGTACCAACTATAATTATTATTAACAGTGGTTGAGAAAAACATGTTTGCAATTCCAATTTTCAACAGCAAACGAAGAATGGTTTTATAATTGGTAAAGGAATACATGTCATTTAATAACAGACTAAGGAAGCCAGAGAGAGTTTGTCTAAGTCCCAGATGAGGAAAGAAGCTGAGAAAACAGAAGGGAAGGATATTTGTGCAGAGAAAGAGGGAAAAAAAGACAGGGAGAGGAAGGATATAATGACAAGAGAGAGACTGAAGAGCAAGCATTAGAAACCCTAGTATGGGGACTTCCCTGGCAATCCAGTGGTTAGGACTTCACCTTCCAATGCAGAGGGCGTGGGTTCAGTCCCTGGTTGGAGAGCGAAAATCTGACATGCCTCCTGGCCCTAAAAACCAAAACTTAAAACAGAAGCAATATTGTAACAAATTCAATAAAGACTTTTTAGAAATGGTCCATATGAAAAAAAAAATCTTTAAAAAGACAGAAAGAAACCGGAGTATGAACTCCTGACAGCAGGCACTTGTATGGGTACCTCTGCCAAGCTTGCAGCTTCCAGCCAAAGGAAAAGGTGTGTTTTGAGTTCATTCCTAGAGTGCAAAAGAAAGATCGACACACAGAAAACACAAAAGGTGCAGAAAACAAACGTAGCAATTGGCTCAGGAGAGAGGGTTGAGCAGAGTCATTGCTGGCACTGGCCCACAGGTGGGTAAAGTCCTCAAACCCCTGCCTGCAACCCTCTGGGCTAGTCAATGGCCAGCAATGACGTTGGGAAAGCTTACCCTGCACGGGGAAGCCCGCTTGCTCACCATTCTCAGCTGGGCACTTAAAAGCCACCACGGAGGGTGCAGGCACCGCTGTCCCAGGTGGACACCACTCTGGACACCACCCAGAGGACAGTGGAAGGCAGGCCCTGCTGCGGCACCAGGCTCCAGAGACACATTGTAGCTGAGGAGTGAGAGGAGAGAGGCTGAGGGTAGGAGGGGGCCCATCCTGTCTCTTCCCCTGCGTGTGTCCACAGCCCACGCTCTGAGCGTCAGTCCCTCTGCAAGTCTAACCACAGGCAGGGGCTTGGACTCGGGGCCTTCTCCTTGAGCTCGCTGACGTCCGTCGCGTCCTGCAGGAGCAGAGATGGGGCCGAGTGGCGCAGCCGCGGTGGCCGTGGGGCTGTGGGTCTTGGTGACGGTGGGCGTGGCAGCGGACCCCGAAGTGGTGGAGCCTCCGCGCCGCTTCCTCTCACACTACCGCTCCCTGGACCCCCGGGCGCTGCTGGCCATCAAGGCACTGAGGGACCGCTATGTGAGTGATGCTCAGACGCCCCCGCTCCCTGGACCGCGGGCTCACCGGGCTCGGAGACACCAGACTTTGTCCCGAGGGGCCCTCGCGTCCTAGCGTCCAGCAGGCACATCTCAGATTTCAGGGTCCAGAATTGTGACCACGACCTCTTCCCGGTGGTCAGCTCATGCCCGGCCTTGGTGCGGGTCACAGAGGGGCGCCCCCTCCAGGCGGACTCGGCTCCACATCGGGGCACAGGCTCCGCACGGGGAGCGCGGGTACCTTTCAGCCCCGCTCAGCCATCGGCGCGCTGCCTGGTTCGGGACACGATAAGCACAACCGTCCCGGCCAGTCCCCAGCCACGTCCAGGAATCTCCGACGTCCCAGTGCTTCAGGGGCCCTTGCCAGGAGACTCCGCGTCACCCCAGCCCTTGCCCCGCAGGAAGAAGAGACGCTGAGCTGGAGGCCGCGCAACTGCTCGTTCCGCCGGAGGAGGGACCCTCCGCGGCCTTCCGTGAGGCCCGAGGGCGGCGGGCGGGGTGGGGGTGGGGTGGGGAGCGCGGGCTGGTGCGCGGCCCCGTCTAACTCCCGCCGGGTGCCCGCAGTCCCGTGCGCTGCTCCGCCAGGTGGCCCGCGGCCTCGCCGACGCCCAAGAGGTGCTGAGCAGCCTGCCGAGCCCCGAGCTGTTCCCCGGCGTCGGCCCGACCCTGGAGCTGCTGGCGGCCGCGGGGCGGGACGTGGCGGCCTGCGTGAGTGCGCCGCGCCCTGGCCCCGCACACTTCCCGGCTCGCTCTGCGCGCCTGGTCTCGAGGCCAGGCCCCCGACAGCGAATCTGTCCCATGAGGCCAGAAACGGGCGCAGACACGATTCACCTCCTCTCGGTGTCCCCAAATCCGGGCTTTGGTCTGCGGGGGGGGGGGGCTTGGTTCCCCGCCGCCTTCATTAACCTCCTGTTCTCCCTCCAGCTCGAGCTGGTCCGGCCAGGCTCCCGGAGCAAGTCCCTGCGGAGGCCCAGGAGGCGTCCCCAAACTCGCACAGCTGTGAGTGGAGCGGGAGGCGGGAAAGAGGCTAGACGGGAGCCCGGCTTGGAGCCGTGAGGGTCTGGAGAGGGGTCTCTCGGGGAAGGAGATTCCTGACTCAGGCCCGCTCCGCCTCCTTCCCGGGCTGCAGGACTCGCCTCGGTGCCACGAAGCCACCGTCATCTTCAACCTCCTGCGCCTGCTCGCGTGGGACCTGCGGCTGGTGGCGCACTCGGGTCCTTGTCTGTGATCCCGCCGCGGCTCCGCCTGGGACCCGAAACTCTGGGGGCGCCTGGCTGCGGACGCCGCCCTCCTCCGTGGCCCCATCGGACCAGGCGGATCTCTCAGCCTGGACCCGCCGGCGCTGGTGCCAGAGGCGCCCTTTTCCCAAAGACCACAACGAGTTCCCCCGGAAGCAGCGATATTTCCGCGGGATGCGTTGCCCTAAGATCTTCCACGGCCCGGGCTGGCAGGAAAAGTCTGGAGTCCGTGTCCGCCTTGGTCGCTGACCACCACGTACCATGGACCAGTTTCTACTTCTGTGGTTACAGGAACAGCCCTGTCTCATGACAGGTCCCACCTCTGCTTTGAACCTTCAGTGCCCGCTTTGCGATTCCATGAATATGTGACTCTTGGACGTGCCCGCTGGGGAAGTCTCTTTCCCTGAGGGACTGGGTAGTGAAAGGGCCAAAAGTCCTCTGGATAAGTAGTTTTTTGAGTTCCGTTACTTAAGCGTGTTTTGTGTTTATGAAGTTCCTGTGTGTATTTGCCGTTCTGTGTTCTGTTGTTAATTTATTGCGAATTATTAACTATTTTTGCATTTCTTTGGGTTGTTTATTCCGTGATCATTTTGAGGGGGGCTGTTCAGCACAAAATGCTGAGACAGGGAAATCAGGTGACCTGAGTTTCAGGTCTGCCCCTGCCCCTTAAGTGTTGCGTGTCTGGGCAAATTACTTCTCTCTGAGCCTCAGTTTACTCATTTATGCCATGACATTGTTACACTTCCCTTGCAGTGAGTACTATACGTTGAAATAATGTTTCTGAAGCTTCCAGCTGAAGCCACAGAATGGCCTTAATAATTGGTCTCCATTAAATAATCACACACGTAAATGCAGAACAATTGCACTTTTAAAATCTGTCTGCATCTGTGGATGGGCATCTTCGTGGCCAACTGCAAAGGCTGTTTGCCAAGGTCACACAGCTAGAGAGGGTCAGAGCCAGGTTTGAGCCCCAGAGTCTAGCTCCAGCTCCCATGCTCCTAACCACTCCCCTGAACTTCCTTTCTAAGAGAAACAGTATGATGTTGAGGGATTTTGAGATAATTTGTCAATTTTCAGGATTCACAGTTGTTGCAATGTGTCCTCCCCTGATGTAAGGCCGATGCAATTAATAGAAACTGACCAGAAAGAACACTGGTAGGTGACTCGGGCACATCCCTGCTGTTGCTTTTATTTTTAAAAAAACATGTTTATTGGGCTTCCCTGGTGGCACAGTGGTTGAGAGTCCGCCTGCCGATGCAGGGGACACGGGTTCATGCCTCGGTCCGGGAAGATCCCACATGCCGCGGAGCGGCTGGGCCCGTGAGCCATGGCCGCTGGGTCTGCGCATCCGGAGCCTGTGCTCCGCAACGGGAGAGGCCACAACAGTGCGAGGCCCGCGTACAGAAAAAAAAAAAGAAAAAAGTTTATTTATTTTGGCTGCTCTGGGTCTGAGTTGCGGCATGCATGCAGGATCTAGTTCCTCTACCACGGATGGAGCCCGGGCCCCCTGCACAGAGTCTTACCCACTGGACCCCCAGGGAGGTCCACCTGCTGTTACAGGTGAACCTATCTGCAGGGCAGGAGTAGAGACGTGGACATAGAGAATGGACATGTGGACAGAGTGGGGGCAGGGGAGGGTGGGACGAAGTGGGAGGGTAGGGCTGACATATATACACTACCATGCGTAAAATAGCTAGCTAGTGGGAACCTGCTGTAAAGCACAGGAAGCTCAGCTCAGTGCTCTGTGACGACCTAGAGGGGTGGGATGGGGGCGTGGGAATGAGGTCCAGGACGGAGGGCATATAGGCATACATATGGCTGATTCACTTCATTGTACGGCAGAAACTAATACAACGTTGTAAAGCAATTATACTCCAATAAAAAAATTTCTAAAAAACGTTACGTATCAGAGCTCAAGGACATTCCCAAATGAGGACTTTGGTCCACCCTCTCCCCGCAATTATGAATGAGGGAAAGAGGGGGTGGGAGTAATAGTCAAAAGGACTCCACACCTTCTGTTCGAGACGTCCATTACCTCCAAGTCAGGAGATGTAGCTACGCTGGGGCCGTTGAGTGTAGTGGTTACTCTCTGGTGTCAGACAGAACTCAGTTAATATCCTGCCCTCACCACTTGTTTGCTGTATGACCTTGGAGAAGTCTCTTACCTCCTCTGAGTCCCTGCAGTGTCCTCTGTATTTGCAATGTAGGCAAAGCACAGGATGTCCTTGGTGCTACCATGAGTATTCAGTAGCACGTTGCGAGGGAATTCCCTGCCATTCGAGTGGTCAGGACGCCGCGCTTTCACTGCCGAGGGCCCGGTTCAATCCCTGCTCGGGGAACTGAGATCCTGCAGGCAGCGCGGCCAAAAACAACAACAACAACAACAAAGAAAACAAACCATATTGTGGCAGAGCCTCTGTGAACAGGGTGAGATGTACAGGCTCCCAGAAGGAGGGGCGTGTCTCTGTTTCTCTTTTTCACTGACTGTTCCCTTTTCCTGGAAGGCTCCCCCTCAGATCTCCACAGACCTCCCTCCCTCACTTCCTTTAGGTCTTCCCTCAAATGTCATTTCATGACCTTATTTAATACAGATTTCCTCTCGCACTCTGCTCTCGTCCCTGCTTCACTTCTTTCATTTTCCGTTATCTGACTTGACCTAACGTAATACATACCACATGCCTAATCCCCGTGTCCCAGACAGGTACTATGTCGTACCTCTCTCCAGTAAAAAGCCCCATGAAGGATTGTTTCATGTCTTTTCTTTTTTCAGTGCTTTCTTCCTGGCACCTTGAGCAGGGTCTGACCCAAAGCGGGGGTGGGAGGGCAAATAGGTACTTGGTGAATGAATGAAGGCATTTTTCTCAACCCCACCTGATTTCCCTGAAGTACTGGTCACAGCTCAATTTCATAGCACATCCTCCTATTCCTGGGTCCTTGTGCGCCCGACAGTCAGAGAGCAGGTCGGTGCAGGCTCCCATGCTGTCTCTATAGGTACCAGGTGGGGAAGGGTGGGGAGCAGCTGGTGTCCTCTCTGAATTCGCGAGTGTTTTGCCTTTCTCACTCTCCCTCCCACCCGCAGCAGCACCCCTGGACCTTCTGCCGTCTCCTAGACAGCCTCCCTCTTGGAAGTTCCAGGCTCTTCATGGCAACACCTCCTACAGGTGCCTTTTCCCTCTACTCCCTGTACTGGGGACTCTGCCAAAAAGGAAGTCCCTCTGTCCCCTCCCCACCGCAGTCCTAGATCAGCCTGGGCACCGGCGCAGGAGACCCGCCGTGTGGGGCTGAAGCTGCCCCAGCCCTGATTTTGACTTCCTTACTCACTTTCTTGGAGGTGAAATGGGACATGAATCCATGTCAGTTTCTCTTTCCCTGAGCAGCTCACAGGGCTCACAGGCCCCGCCCCGCTCTGGGCTTTCCCAGCGCTCGGCTCCCCTGTTGCCAGTGTCAGCCTCTAGCTGTGTTTTCACTTTTCCTACATCAGCTGGGATTGCCCAGCTGCACAGGCTAAAAGCTGCGCCATGGAACTCAGGCAGGAATTACACCTGAGACGGAGCTGGAAGTTCAGAGACAAGGACAGAGCAGCAAGCTGAGATCCAGAGGAGGAGGCTGAAGTCAGAGACGCCGGACGAGACTGAGAGACCCCAGGCGGCAGCCTCAGAGCAGACACTTGATCCCCATCTACTGCAGAGACCAGAGAGCAGGAATGAAGCTGGGTCAGCCCCTACATCATTGTCTGGGACCCTCGCCTCCCCAGAGCCTCCCCCTCCCCGCCGCGACGCCCTCCCTCCCCTCACCTTCTGTCCTTCCTTAACACAGACGTGGCCCCCGGCTGCAGGCTGCTGCTGGTGCTGATGACCGTGGCGCCAAGCGGGACAGGAGCGGTTCCTGTGCCCTCACCCCTCGGGGCCCTCCCAGGTGCAAGGGGCTGCCACATGACCCAGTTCAAGTCTCTGTCCCCACAAGAGCTGCAGGCCTTCAAGAGGGCCAAGGATGCCTTTGTGAGTCTCTCCCGACCCCTCCTGCAGTGGGCGACCCTCCACCCCTCCCTCTGTGCGCTCCCAGGCTACCTGGGCTGAAGGTGGGCCTGCCCTCCCCGCACTGGGCTGACCTCCACCCTCCCCGCGGTGGGCGATCTCCTGTCCTCCTGCGGTGGACCTGCCTCTGCGGTCCTTCTGGAAGTCAACCTCCCGTCCTCCTGTTGTTGGCCATCCTCCAGTCTCCCTGGGGTCTTCCCTCTGTCCCTCCCCCCATGGGCTGACCTTGCCCTTGCTCTCCAGGAAGAGTCGCTCTTGCAGAAGGACTGGAACTGCAGCTCCCGCCTCTTCCCCAGGACCCGGGACCTGAGGCAGCTGCAGGTGAGTTGGGAGAGTCAGGCCCGCCTGCCCTCACCTGCTCGCCCTGCTCCCGCTCTGCAGGTGGCCCCTCACCTCCTCCTTCCCTCACGTCCTTCTCTCCCTGCCCTCCCCACCCGTCCCCTGACCCCTTCCCCTCAGCCAACCACATCGGTTCTCACCTGACCCCGACTTTCACCTTCCACTGTCCCTTCCTCTGTCCCCCTCACCTGTGCCTCCTCGCCTGTTCTCTCTCACGTGCAACTCTCACCTGTCTTCTGTCTCCTCCTCAGGCGTGGGAGCGCCCCGTGGCCTTGGAGGCGGAGCTGGCCCTGACACTGAATGTCCTGGAGGCCACGGCTAACTCATCCCTGGATCACATCCTGGACCAGCCCCTTCACACGCTGCACCACATCCACTCCAAGCTCCAGGCCTGTGTGAGCACTCGGGGCACCCGGGCCGCGTCTGGGCTCTGGCCACCTGTACGTGCCCCTCTGTCCCAGGCCCTGCCTCACACCCTCAACACCACCCTCCTCTGCCCACAGGTCCCAGCTCGGCCCACAGCAGGCCCCAGGCCCCGGGGCCGCCTCCACCACTGGCTGCACCGGCTCCAGGAGGCCCCGAAGAAGGTGAGTGACCGGGGAGGGGAAACCGATGGCTGGGCTCAGCTGGGAGCCCAGACGTGGGAGCTACTGAGCCATCCCCCTCTGCCCCCAGGAGTCCCGGGACTGCCTCGAAGCCTCTGTCGTGTTCAACCTCTTCCGCCTCCTCACCCGGGACCTGAAATGTGTTGCCAGTGGAGACCAGTGTGTCTGACCCCAGAGACCCACCTGCAATGTGTCTCAGCATCTTCGATATTATTTATGTGTCAAAACCCTTTTTTAATTTATTGCCTCCAAATCACTATTTTTATATTTATGTGTGTAATTTCTCAAGCTCAGACCCCATAAAATGTTTATTTTTCTACTTTTTATAAAAACTGTACAAATAAACGATGAAGAAAAGATGCTCTTTGTGGTGTGGGACTGTGTGTGTGTGTGTGTGTGTGTGTGTTGGTTTTTCTTTGCTGCCATAACAAATTCTCACAAACTGAGCATCACAACACAAATTCATTATCTTACATTTCTGCAGGTCAGAAATCTGGGTGGGCTCAGCTAATTTCCCTGCTGTGGGTCTCACAAGGCTGATCAAAGTGTCACTGGCTGGATTGTTTCGGAGGTTCTGTGCAGGACCCTCTTCCAAACTCATTTACGTTGTTGGCAGAATTCTGTTCCTTGCGCTTGTCAGACTGAGATCCTTTTTCCTTGCTGGCCGTGAGGGCCCATCCGTAGCTCTTTGCAACTTCTTTCTGGTCCCTGCACATTGACCCTACATCCCAGAGTCTGTAACGGTGAGTCAAATCCTTCTCATGCTTGGAATCCCTCTCATTTCTCCTTCTGCCACATTTCTCTTCTACCTCCAGCCTGAGAAAGTTCTCTGCTCTTAAGAACTCGTGTGTTTAGACTGGGTCCACTCAGGGAATCCAGGACGATTTCTCTCTTTTAGAGTCCATAAATCTTAATTACAGCTGCACAGTCCCTCTGGCATGTAACAGGGGATATTCATAGGTCTGAGATTGCGGGTTGGCATCTTTGGGGGCCATAATTCATCCTCCCACAGTATGTGTGTGATGGTATGATGGTGTCAGTAGATTGCATTCTGTTATAAGTAAAGTAATATTAACTCCAAGTGCCTTCATAATGAGAACATTTATTATTGTACAGGATGAGAAATCTCAAACAGCAGGGTCCGTTTAAGCTGAGCTTCCAGTATGGCTCCCAGATCCCAAGTAACCATTGTGCACTTGAAAGGTAACTAGTACAAGCCGAGCTGTGCTCTAAGTATAAAATATCCCCCAGAATTTAACGACTTCTTCCTTTTCTTATTTTTCTTTTTTCGGATGTTGCCTGCCTTGTTTCTCCACTGTATGCTTGCTATGTTTTCTCTTTGTCGTTAATAAGGATGTGGAGAGAGTTTGAGACCATGTAAATTCCCGTTACTTCTCAAACTCTGACCCATTCATTTTAGCATCCGTTGTTGGAGTTTGCCTTACGGTTACTATTATGACCATTACTAAATAGTGAGCCTCTCATGTCATCATTCTTTCTACATTTCTTAGTCGACATTCTACTCTTAGGAAGAGCTTTCCTCCCCTTCCTGATTCATGTATTTACCAATGGCTGTATATCAACATGGACTCATGAGTTATTATTTTATAATTGTAGTTCTTTACTATCATTTATCGTGATGCTCAAGTTGTCCCAGATGAGGCCAATGGGAACCTTTTCAAGAGGGCTCGTGTCCTTTTGATGTGTCCCCATCATTTGTTGAGCACCTCCTCGCTTTCTGGTATCAGATTCCCAGGCTCCTTTTGTAATTATCCTGCCTCATCTCTGTAACTCTGGCCATTTCCCCAAGGAGCTCTGGTTCCTTTTAGTGGAGAACAGTATTTAGAAACCAAGACCTGGGTGAACTGATTGCTACAAGGATATCATTGCTTCTATACTCTCTCAGTGGATAGAGCTAGGAAACAGATGTGTGTACATACAGAATTTTTATTTACTGTTTAAAAGATTTTAAATCATTAATAATTTTACATTGATTATATATTTAAATTATATTTTGGGTATACTGGGTCAAATAAAGTATATTTTAAATTAATTTCATATATATTTTTTAACTTTTTAAGCATGGTTACTGAAAATTTTAAATGGTATGCATGGCTCACATAATATTTATACTGAAGTGTGCCAGTTTAGAGAGCATGATGTCGTAGTAGAGCCAGGGTTTTTCCATCTGGCTGCTCCTCCATCCTCAGTGTATCAGTACTGTCTCCCCTCATGGTGATAAGATGGCTGCCACAGCTCCAGCCAACACACAACCACATAATTGTCTATAAAGCTGGATGGCAGAGACTCCAGCTAGCTGTCTCTATATCTGTTATCCCTTCTTCCTTTACCTAGTGGATTTAAGAGTGCTGTACTAAAGACAACATTTTCCAGCTTTCCCTGCATCTATGGCACTATGTTTTGGCCAATGAAAATGAGTGAAAGCAATCTGAGCACCTTATGAGTTGGTCCTTTAAAGGAAATGGCAATGCCCTCCTCGTTTCCTGTCTCCACTCTTGCTGAATGACAGAAATGAGAGCAGCCATCTTATTTTGCCAATTTTCTAGGATATTTACAGTGGATATAGAATTCTGTGTTGACAGCTTTCTTTTTCTTTCAGTACATTAAAGATTCAAGGGTAATTTATATACGGACTTAGGTCCTCTTTCTCTGGGGCTCCCTCCATATTAGGATTTCTCCTCTCAGTTTCCAACTACTCTTGCCTCCCTGAACTCTAGGGTCTGATACTTCAAGTCAATGACAGGTTTTCTGGGCTTCCCTGCTGGTGCAGTGGTTGAGAGTCCACCTGCCGATGCAGGGGACACGGGTTCGTGCCCCGGTCTGGGAAGATCCCACATGCCGCGTCCGCGGCTGGGCCCGTGAGCCATGGCCGCTGAGCCTGCGCGTCCGGAGCCTGTGCTCCGCAACGGGAGAGGCCACAACAGTGAGAGGTCGCCGTACCGCGAATAAATAAATAAATAAATGACTTTTTTTGCTTGAGTTCAAGCTGTCCCTTGCCACACGAACGGAGGTGCGTCCTCAGAGGAAAAGCCCTATGAACTTGATCTCACATAGTGTGTTCCATTGTTTTTTTTTTCCTTCAGCTTTAATGAGATATGATGGACACATAACTTCACCTAAGTTGAAGGTATACCACATGTTGATTTGATACATTTATATGTGGCAAAATGATTACCACCGTAGCATTAGCTAACACCTCCATCCATCCCACCACATAATTCTCATTTCTTGTTTGTGGTGAGAACATTTAAGATCCAGTCTCTTGCAACTTTCAAGTATAAAATGTAGTGCTCTGATGAATTTTACACCTAAGTAACTGACATTTTAAGACGTGAGAGGAATTCCCTGGAGGTCTAGTGGTTAGGACTCAGCGCTTTCACAGCTGTGGGCCGGGTTCAGGGAAATAAGATCCTGCAAGCCATACGGAGTGGCCAAAAAAAAAAAAAAAAAAAAAAAAGACATGAAACCTCTACATCATCCTGTGCCTTTTTCAACTCAATTCTTTCTACGACATACGCAGTCACTAGTCTGCTTCTGGCTGCTGTAGATTAGTTTTTCCTGCCTGCTCTACAAATTCATGTAGTGGGAATTATCCAGAATTATACACTGTGTACTCTGTTGTGTGGGTTCTTTTTTCTTTCACTCAACATAATGGTCTTGAACTGCATCCACGTTGTGTATATCTTGTTTTTTCCTTTCACTGCTGAAAAGTATTCCCTTGTATGGGAATCATTACAAATCATCTATGACTTTCCGTGTCTGGCTTCTCTAAGATCTTTATGGCGAAAAAGAGCCAAAAGAATTAGAATTGAAGCTTGTGGAGAGAGCTTGGGATTCCACAATGGGATAGAGGCAGTATATATTAGGGTCTTGGCAGTAACCAGAATGGACCATTTTGTGGCCAGGAGAATGGTCTGTGACAGCCTTCAAATTGCGCCACCTGCTGAGTTGGAAGGAAGGTATTGGACGATCCATATAAACTAGAGATGCAGGGGAGGTACCATCAGGGGACCTGGGAGGTGTATCCATATTTCCCTTGGAAGAGCTGATCTTGCCTCCCGCCTCAGATAATGGCTGTTGAGCTTCTTGCTGTTCTGACTGAAAATCCTCAGTATTTGGCTTTCTTGAGTTTTGCTCTACGATTCTTTTTTTTTTTTTTTTTTTTTTTTTTTTTGCGGTACGCGGGCCTCTCACTGTTGTGGCCTCTCCCGTTGCGGAGCACAGGCTCTGGACGCACAGGCTCAGCGGCCATGGCTCACGGGCCCAGCCGCTCCGCGGCATGTGGGATCCTCCCGGGCCGGGCCACGAACCTGCGTCCCCTGCATCGGCAGGCGGACTCTCAACCACTGCGCCACCAGGGAAGCTCTGTTTTGTTTTTTAATATTTTGTTCAGAGTTGGCAATTGCTGTCTGTGGGGAAGTAAGACAGTACCCTCTCACCTGTCCATGTCGTGCCTTTCTCCTCCTCCTGTTTTCCCTCAGGTGAGTGATTTTTCACTTGGGGTCTTTCCCATGGTTGCAGTTGGATGTCAGCTGGGATTTGATTGACCTGAAGGCTTGACAGGGCTGGAGGGAGCTGATGGCTCACCCACAGGGCAGCTGTTGGCGGGGAGCTCAGCTGGGCACGCTGAGCGGAGCACTTACAGGTGGCTTGTCTGCCACCATCGGCTGAACCTTGACCCACCCACATTGGGTGCAAGAGGCATGGATTCTTTCCCAAGACCAGAACGAGCTCCCTGGGTACAGTGACGTTTCCGTGGGATGCATGGCCAGAATATCTTTCAAGGCGGTCAGCAGAAGACTTGATTCCTGGGTTGCTTTGGTCACTGACCCCCACATACCATGAACCAGTCTGACATAATTGCCTGGGCTCCTCTGACCATTACAGGCCTGGTCCTCTAATGTGAATCCCCAACGCCTTTTGGGGATTTTATAAATCTGTCACTCTTGGACTTCCCCACCTGAGCAGGTCTCGTTCCCTGAGGGATTTGGGGATCACAGATGTCAAAGTTCCCAGTTATGATACTTTGGTTCCTGCTGTTTATGTGTCCTCGTGTTTGCAAACCCTGTACCTCTGGTGTCAATCTTTTCTCCCGGTGTCAATTCATTTTCATTATCAGATGGTGTTACACTTACTAGTGGGAGCAGTCATTTTGAGACAGTGTGACTGGAGGAAGCCCAACTCTGAACTCAGACCTGAATTTGATACCCAGATGGAACATTTATCTGCTGAGTGACATTTAGTAATATATTTGCCTCTCCTGGCCTCTAGATTTCTTCATCTGAAAATACCTTAGGGATACCTCTCTTTGAAAGGTTCATTTATTCATCCACGCAGCCATTCAGTCATCCATTCATTATATACATGGACAGTATTTCCTAGCTGCCTGTTATTTGCCAGTATTGGGAATACAGAGCCACAGGCCCCTCTCCTCGGGGAGCTTCAGACTGGGGAGGGAGCTGGTCATTAAAATTTGAAGAACAGAAAGGAGGCCAGTGTGCTGCAGTCCAGAACTCCACGAAGAGGTGGCTAGGAGTGAAGTTAGACAGGTAGATAGGGACCAGGGCCTTGGATGTCTGTGAGATCTTCAAGCACTTGGATTTTCCTGGAAGATACACAGGCAGTCACTGCAGAGTTTTAAGCAAAGAAGCAACTGCTCCAGTTTATGTTTCTAAAAGTTCAGGCCTCATAAGAGGAGAGCACCCAGGAATGCCTAAGAGTAGAGGAGGGAGTTTAGGTGTGAGATGATTGTGACGTGCATTCACGTAGAGAGGTTCTTCTGTAAATTAGAAACAATATACGTAAAGCAATTAGCATCTCACCTGGTGGACAGAAGTATCTCAAGTACGATAAAGGAGACAGTATGGTTGTAGTGGTTAAAAGTGCAAGCTCTGAGGTCACAGAGATCTTAGAATCCCAACTTCTGCTCGCTTAGTTACTGCATGACATTGGGCTAGTCAGTTAAACTTTTAGTTTCCCATCAGTAAACGATATTATAATATCCTTCGTCACTGGGTGGTAGTGGGAATTAAATGTGGTAAATCACGTCAAGTACCAAGGCACAGTCCCTGGCACAACCTAAGGACTCGTTATTAAATCAATATATCACCATTAAAATTTTTTTCTAACATGTGAACTGTCCAAGAAGACAGGAATCTTTTTTTTTTTTTTTTTTTTTTTTTTTTTTTTTGCGGTACGCGGGCCTCTTACTGTTGTGGCCTCTCCCGTCATGGAGCACAGGCTCCGGACGCGCAGGCTCAGTGGCCATGGCTCACGGGCCCAGCCGCTCCGCAGCATGTGGGATCTTCCCGGACCGGGGCACGAACCCGCGTCCCCTGCATCGGCAGGCGGACTCTCAACCACTGCGCCACCAGGGAAGCCCGAAGACAGGAATCTTTATCCTAGGGCCCTAATCCCTAAAATGGATAAAGGAGATACGGTAGTTGCCAGCCCAGCAAAAATCTCTCACGTCATTTTTTGTGGCACGACCCTTCCCCCACGTCATTCTTGATTGACCTAAACCAACCTACACGAGCCCTCTTGCTAAAGACTCCCGTAGGCTTGGCTCTGTGTCTGCGTCAGCCAGGATCCCCGCAGGAGACCAAATGGTCAAATGGGGTAAGGGAGTTATTTAAGCAACAAAGTACAGATGTGGGGTATGGTTAGGGGAAACCAACACAGGGCAGCACCTGGGCCCACCCAACAGCCGGAAGCTATCACTGTTCCTAAACCACCAGAAGGGGCCTGGGAGGGAGCGGTTACCAGTCCCCTGACAGAGATTCTGGAACATCACTGCTGCCAGCCCACAGCCCATCAGGGAAGTAGGAGAGTCAATACCCACCTGCTCTCTTTTCCTCTCTCTAATATTCTGCTAACATCTCCCACTGCTGAACCCAGCTGGAAGACAGAAGGCAAGGGAGTCCCAACTGATGTAATCCGCATTCCCGGACCTAGAGCAGAGTGGAGAGTGAATCTAGAGGGAAAAGAGAGGACATGTTTTCAGACTTCCCTGGTGGTCCAGTGGTTAAGACTCAGTGTATCCACTGCAGGGGGCACGGGTTTGAACGCTGGTCAGGGAACTAAGATCCTCTCGTGACGCACGGCGTGGTCAAAAAACAAAAGGAGAGAGGACGTGTTTCACAGTGATCCAGTTGGCCCATGATTAGGGGAATTTGGCTTGCGGGGAGGTGGATGCTCTAAGAAAGGTTTTGTTTTTGTTTTCTTTCTTTCTTTCGGCTCTGTTGGGTCTTCGTTGCTGCACGCGGGCTTTCTCTAGTTGCAGCGAACGGGGGCTATTCTTCGTTGAGATGCGCAGGTTTCTCGGTGCGGTGGCTCTCTTGTTGCGGAGCATGGGCTCTAGGCACGTGAGCTTCAGTAGTTGTGGCTCGTGGGCTCTAGAGCACAGGCTCAGTCATTGTTGCGCACGGGCTTAGTTGCTCCACGGCATGTGGGATCTTCCTGGACCAGGGATCGAACCTGTGTCCCCTGCATTGGCAGGCGGATTCTTAACCACCGCGCCACCAGGGAAGCCCTCTAAGAAAGGTTTTATGGTGTTTCATGCGGTAGGCTGAAAAATGGCTCTCCCAAAGATATCCATGTCCCAATCCCCGGGACCTGTAAATGTGACCTTATTTGGGGAAAAAAAAAAAGGTTTTTTTAGATGTGATTAAATTAAGTTTTTGAGATGGGATTATCCTGGATTATCAGGGTGAGACTGAAATGCTATGGCAAGCATCATGATAAGAGAGACACAAAGGGAGGGAATTCCCCGGTGGTCCAGTGGTTAGCACTTTGTGCTTTCACTGACAAGGGCTTGGGTTCGATCCCTGGTCTGGGAACTAAGGTCCCTCAAGCTGCATGGCCAAAAAAGAAAAGAAAAGAAAAGAAAAGAGAGAGAGAGAGAGAGAGGGAGATTACACACACAGAAGAGGAGGAAGGAACATGACCAGGGAGGCAGACATGGAGAGATGCAGCCACAAGCCAAGGAGTGCCGGCAGCCACCAGAAGCTGGAAGAGGCGAGGAACAGATTCTCTCCTAGAGCTGCCAGAAGGAGCATGGCTCTGCTAACACACTGATTTTGGCCCAGTGGTCCTGATTATAGCTTTCTGGCCTCACAAAGGTGAGAGAATAAATTTCTGTTGTTTTATGCCACAAAATTGGAGGTAATTTGTTACAGTAGCCATGGCAAACTTATACAGTTCATTACAGAGACCAGGACCAATTCTGGTTAATGTCTGCAGTAAAGGATTTATTATAGGGTGATAAGTGGCTTACAGAAGTGTCAGGAAGGTTGAACAAATAGACTCTGTGTTGACCATTCAGGTATAACTTTAAGAGCCAAACCATAAACCAGAGCTTTTCAAAGGCCCACTTCCTTTCTAGGATCAGGATCCTGACTGCTTAATTAGGAATTGGCTTCCACTGCCATGATCAGGAAGGCCACAGGCCACACACCAGGGATCTGTCACAGTTATGGGACAACTGCCATCTGGGAACTGCTATGATCAGAAAGACCACCACAAAAAAGCAGACACTTCCATGGGGGTAGAGCCAGCAGAAGAATGGCCTCCACCCCTCGTCCATCATTCAAATCTTGTCTGAGTGCATCTGGTTGGAAGAACCCAAATGTAAGGCAGATCCCAGCTGCACCGGAGTCAGAAAAGTTGTTTTAAACCTTTCTGCCCCTGCAGGCAGGACGGCGTACAAGAGGGAAGTTGAAGTGAACGCAGAGCATCAACCTACATATTCAAGACAGGGTTCCTGGTTGCTAATAGGACCAGGAGATCCTTCCATCCCCTTCTTACCCTAGACGTCGCTGTATCTCCATGTGATGCCTGGAGCTGCAGCAGCCATCTTGGGACCATAAGGATCTGAGGACAAGTCAATTGTCTAAGACTAGCAGATCAGAGACAAGGAAGGAATCTAAGCCTTCCATACTTCCTTCATCTTCTAAAATTCATTAACTACCCTCCAGAGCCACCTACATTTAGATTCCTTCATTGTGATGAAATACATTCTCCTTAATGCTTAAGCCCAGGTGAGACACTGTTTCCAGTTACTTGCAGCCAATGCCTCCTGGTGACCTCACACAGGCAATCTTTCTGTGTGGAAATAGAGGGTCTCATATAAAACAGCAGCGTTCTTTTATGTAAAAATTTACCAGTTTGCATCTGCCCATGTACTAGTCACTGGAGTTTTAGTAATGATAAGACAGACCCTTCCTTGTCCTTGTGGAGTTTCAGACATTCTTCTTTATCCTTTAAGGTCTAACGAGATCCCCTCTTCCTCTGAGAGGCGTTCATTGGCTCCATCAGTAAGTCACATTCACCTTTCTTCCTACACACTTTGCACCCGACACATACTGAGTGTATGAGCTCTTTCTTAATGTGGCCTCTGAGTCCTCAGAGGGCTGAGATGGTGGGCCACACTGGATTCCAGTATCAAGGACAAAGTCCTGGACTCTGCAGACGCCAGAATACACGTGGCAGAAATATGTGATTCTTGGGGCTTCCCTGGTGGCGCAGTGATTGAGAGTCCGCCTGCCGATGCAGAGGACAGGGGTTCGTGCCCCGGTCCGGGAGGATCCCACATGCTGAGGAGCGGCTGGGCCCGTGAGCCATGGCCGCTGAGCCTGCACGTCCGGAGCCTGTGCTCCGCAACGGGAGAGGCCACAACAGTGAGAGGTCCGCATACCGCAAAAAAAAAAAAAAAAAAAAGAAATATGTGATTCTTATATGTGGAATCTAAAATATGATACGAATGAACTTATTTACAAAATAGAAACAGACTCACAGACATAGAGAACAAACTTATGGTTACCAAAAGAGAAATGGGGGTGAGAGGAGGGATAAATTAGGAGTTTGGGATTACCAGATACAAACTACTATATATAAATTAGATAAACAACAGAGTCCTACTGTATACTAGAGGAAACTATATTCAATATCTTATAATAACATAATATAATGGAACAGAATATGAAAAAGAATATATACATGTGTATATATATGTATACGTACATATATATAAAACTGAATCAATTTGCTGTACACCAGAAACTAACATTGTAAATCAATTGTACTTCAGTAAATAAGTACATAAATACATAAATAAGTAAAAGAAATATGTGATTAATGAATGAAGAAATGAACCAACAACTATAGTGAAAGTCATCACCCCTGAGGTGGGACATTACCTCAGGGGAGCCCCTAGGAGAGAAAGTCCAATTGCTCTTGGACCCCAGAAATCATCAAGAAATGTGCTCCCAAAGAATTTTGTCCACTTACTCAATAAGTATCTACTGAGTGAGTACCTACCCCTGTGACAGGCCCTGAACTAGGTGACGACTGGACACTGTGATGACCAAGAGAGCCCAGGTCCTGCCCTCATAGAGTTCCCAGGCCAGTTACTCTCAAACTCCTCAGCACTTCGTACTTCTAGTTCTTGTATTTAATACCATTCAGGTGAGTGAGTAGTGGTGCCTCATTGTGATTTTAACTTGCATTTCCCTAATGACTAATAATGATGAACATGGTTTCATACTGTTATTTACAATCTATGTATCTTTGTTGGTGAAGTGTCTGTTCAAAATTTTTGCTCAGTTTTATTGGATTCTTTGGCTTATTATTGAGTTGCAAGTTTTCAAAAATATATTCTGGATAAAAAGCCTTTATCTAATCATTGTTTTGCAAATATCTTCTCCCCATCCATGGCTTGTCTTTTCCTGTCTTAACCTTGTCTATTTTTTTTTTTGAAATGAGGAGTGACTATTTTTTTTTAAATCAGTTTACTGTTTTTATTTATTCATTCATTTATTTATTTATTTTGGCCGCGTTGGGTCTTCGTTGCTGTGTATGGACTTTCTCTAGTTGCAGCCAGTGGTGCAGTGTACGGGCTTCTCATTGCGGTGGCTTCTCTTGTTGCGGAGCACGGGCTTCTAGGCGTGCGGGCTCCAGTAGTTGCAGCACGCGAGCTCAGTAGTTGTGGCTCGCAGGTTTAGTTGCTCTGTGGCATGTGGGATCTTCCCGGACCAGGGCTCGAACCCATGTCCTCTGCATTGGCAGGCAGATTCTTAACCACTGCGCCACCAGGGAAGTCCCTATTTTTTATATATAGCTTTTTTGAGATATAATTGACATACAATAAACTGCACATATTTAAGTTTACAATTTGATCAACTTTGACATATGAAAACATCTGTGGAACCATCACCACAATCAAGATAATAGATCACCAACTGCTAAAGTTTTCTCCTGCTACTTTGTAATTCTTCCCTTCCTTGCACTCCTGAAATAAGCCAGAAAAGGGCCACATACTGGGTGATTCATTTATAGACCCTGGACTCAGAAACCACTCAGGCTGGGCTGATCTTTCCTCTGCAGCCTGATGAGGACACACATGGAGATCATCAGGCAGGGAAAATGCTCATCTGGGGGCTTTTTCTCTCTTATTTTATTTTATTTTTTTAGTACTTTTTATGGCTGCCATAATAACTTACCACAAATTTAGGAGTTTAAAACAACCCACGTTTATTATTTTACAGTTTCTGTAGATCAGAATTTTTTTTTTTTTTCGGTACGCGGGCCTCTCACTGTTGTGGCCTCTCCCGTTGCAGAGCACAGGCTCCGGACGCGCAGGCTCAGCGGCCATGGCTCACGGGCCCAGCCGCTCCGCGGCATGTGGGATCTTCCCGGACCGGGGCACGAACCCGTGTCCCCTGCATCGGCAGGCGGACTCTCAACCACTGCGCCACCAGGGAAGCCCTGTAGATCAGAATTTTGAATGGGTTGAACTGGGTCCTCTGTTTAGGGTCTCTCACAAGGCCAAAATCAAGGTGTTATCAGGCCTGCCTGCCTTCCTGGAGGCTCTGGGGAAGAATCCATTTCTAAGCTCACTCAGGTTGCTGGCCGAATTCTCCTTACCGCTGCAGGGCCGTGTTCTCGGCTTCCTCCCTGGGTGTCCGGCAGGGACCAGTCTTTACTCTTAGAGGCTGCCTGTGTTCCTGTTCTTGTTTTCTATGCAGCCCCTTCCAGCAACCCTGGGTGGAATCCTTCTCACACTTTGAATCTCTCTGACTTCTCCCTCTGCCTCCACTCTCTGACCCCAGCCACAGAAAGTCCTCTGCTTTTAAGTGCTCATGGGATGAGATTGGGCCCGCTCACATAACCCCGGATAATCTCTCTATTTTATTGTCTGAAACCCCAATTACATCTATAAAGTCCTTTTTGCCTTGTAACATACTTCTGTCACTCGCTTCTATTTTTTTTTTTTTTTTTTTTGGCCACGCTGCACTGCTCGCTGGATCTTAGTTCCCCGCCTAGGGATCAAACTGGGACCGTCGGCAGTGAAAGCCGGGCGTCCTAACCACTGGACTGCCAGGGAATTCCCCTGCCACTCACTTCTGTCTTATCCACCCAACAACTTTCTCAGGCCCTGTTCCATCTTCCAATCAACCTGGATTTGCTCAAACTAACCTCAGCCTCTAAGTCTTCTAGACTCACAGAATCCTTCGCTCAACCCCTGCAATCTGGCCCCCAGCCTCACCAGCCTACCCCGACTGCCAGTGGTAAAGCTTTCGGGGAGCCTTTTGTTCAGTGGGGAGAGGAGGGATAATTGGTAAAGTGACATCCTTTCAACCTCCTTCCACTGTATCATCCTGAATTGTAGAAGCTGGAAACTTAAAAATCTTTCTCAGACTCCTTTCCAGTCAAGTTCTGGATGCAAATTAGGTTTGGCCAATTAGGTGTGGTCACAGAGATTTAAAAGGGAGAAATGACACAAAGACTTTCCTCCCGCTATCTTGATTTTGTTGTGCAGCAGCATTCCAGAAAATTCCTACAGAGAGATTCACAGGTGTCAAGAAGCAGTAGGGGGCTTCCCTGGTGGCACTGTGGTTAAGAATCCACCTGCCAATGCAAGGGACACGGGTTCGAGCCCTGGCCTGGGAGGATCCCACATGCCGCGGAGCAACTAAGCCCGTGCGCCACAACTACTGAGCCTGCACTCTAGAGCCCACAAGCCACAACTACTGAGCCCACGTGCCACAACTACTGAAGCCCGCACACCTGGAGCCTGTGCTCCGCAACAAGAGAAGCCACGACAATAAGCCCGCACACCGCAACAAAGAGTAGCCCCGCTCGCCACAACTAGAGAAAGCCCACATGCAGCAACAAAGACCAACACAGCCAAAAATAAATAAATAAATAAATTTATTTAAAAAAAAAAAGAAGCAGTAGGGGGGCGCTTCCCTGGTGGCGCAGTGGTTGGGAGTCCGCCTGCTGATGCAGGGGACGTGGGTTTGTGCCCCGGTCCGGGAGGATCCCACAAGCCGTGGAGCGGCTGGGTCCGTGAACCATGGCCGCTGAGCCTGCGCATCCAGAGCCTGTGCTCTGCAACGGGAGAGGCCACAACAGTGAGAGGCCCGCGTACCACAAATTAAAAGAAAAACAAGCAGTAGGGGGACTTCCCTGGTGGCGCAGTGGTTAAGAATCCACCTGCCAACGCAGGGGACATGGGTTTGAACCCTGGTCCGGGAAGATCCCACATGCCTCAGGGCAGCTAAGCCGGTGCACCACAACTACTGAGCCTGTGCTCTAGAGCCCGCGAGCCGCAACTACTGAGCCTGCGGGCCGCAACTACTGAGCCCACGTGCTACAACTGCTGAAGCCTGCGCCCCTAGAGCCCATGTTCTGCAGCAAGAGAAGCCACCGCAATGAGAAGCCCGCTCACTGCAATGAAGAGTAGCCCCCACTCACCGCAACTAGAGAAAGCCTGTGCGCAGCAACAAAGATGCAACGCAGCCAAAAATAAATAAATTAAATTAATTAATTATTTTTTTTAAAAAAAAGAAACATAGGACAACCTCATAATCACTGAGTCCCAACACAGGATGTGTTCTTGAAGTCATCTGTTCCAGTGATCACCTCGTGATCTCCCATCTTCAGCTATTTGTGGCAGAGGGATCAGTCAGGGTCCAGTCAGGAAAAGAGAACCACGCTAGGTTATTTCAAGCAAGAGGGTTTTAAATTCAGATATTTGTGCAACTAGAGATTATCATACTAAGTGAAGTAAGTCAGAAGGAGAAAGACAAATACCATATGATATCACCTATATGTGGAATCTAAAATGTGGCACAAATGAACGTATCTACAAAACAGAAACAGAATCAGGGACATAGAGAACAGACTGGTGGTTGCCAAGGGGGAAGGGGGTGGGAGAGGATTGCATTGGGAGTTTGGGATTAGCAGATGCAAACTGGTGTATATAGAATGGATAAACAGCAAGGTCCTACTGTATAGCACAGGGAACTGTATTCAATATCTTGTGATAAGCCATAATCGGAAAGAATATGAAAAAGAATGTATATATATATATATATGTATGTATAACTGACTCACATTGCTGTACAGCAGTAATTAACACAACATTGTAATTCAACTTCAATAAAAATCAATCAATCAATCAATAATGCAGATATTCGGTTGCACAGAGGTTTGCAAGGCTAAATAAGCAAAAAAAGGATGTCAGAGTAACTGGAAGATTGTAATGGAATAAATCCACTGTCACCTCTGGGACTGAAGGAACAAAAGAAGACAGGTGGTACTCTCAGAATCCAGGGTCTGAGAGATAAGGCCCCACTTGGTGGAGTCCCAGATTACCAAGAGCTAGGGCTGGAACCTCCAAGGAGGCACAAAGGCAGCTCATGCTCTGGCCTCTGAAGGGAGCCCCCTGCATCAGGTGCACAGGCTCTGAATGGAGAGCTGTGAAGCTGATTTTTCTGATCATCAAATGTAGGTTCCCTGCAGCTGGTTCTTTGATCATGCAAAGGTGCATGGCATATTGGCCTACTAGAATATTTTAGGGAAGGAACAGAGTAGCTAAGACTGGGAATACTGCAGTATTCCAGCTGAAACTAGAGTTATCCACTGTGTTGTAGATGCTACAATAAATGACCCAGACTCCCATTCAGGAATGAAGAACTTCTCCAGGTGCCGGCCTTGCTTAGCTGTCGGCTCTCTTTAGGAATTGCCTGAGTTGAAGGAAACTGCTTTGCCTAAATTCACACCTCACTCCAGGGCAGCCTGCATCCAATAACTGATGAACATGGAGGTATAAAGACCCAGATCCTTCACCCCAACTCAAGACAATTCTGAAGAGTCAGCCAGAGGTCCCACAAGGTCGAGAGAGATCGTTACTGGGAAAGCATCACAGCTCAACTTCCCCTCTGCCCAATGCTGATTCAGTTCCCTCTTTCACAGGTGTGAAGGAGCCCTCCCTAGTGCTCTCCCTGGGAACCCCAGCTGTGACACACAGCCACTGAGAGGATGCCGATCTGAGCTAGAAGCAGGAAGAAAGTTCCTGATCCCTTCTTCCCTCATTGGCAGAACTTAATCAGAAGATGGCAAAGGAGTCCAGGAAAATGTAGTCTGTAGGCTTTCGGCCCTATAATCATAGAGCAGAGTGGAGACAAATGAGCTGGAGGCTGAGACTACAGATGAATAATCAGTTCTCCCCATTTGCTCCTGAATTCAACAGTCCCGCTATAGTCTTTTGAACTCCCATCTTCTGTTTGTGGCAGAAAGAGTAAGTTCTGCAGCATTGTTTGAGAGTCATTTCTGGAGGCCAAGCCTACAGCTTTCTCCTCTGAGCCTTTAAGTGATTTTATACGTGTATTAGTCGAGGTTCTCCAGAGAAGCAGAACCAATAGGAGATATAGATTTAGATATAGAGAGAGAGTCAGAAAGAGAGAGACAGACAGAGGTTTATGATTATGGAAGTTGGCAAGTCCAAAATCTGCAGGGTGCACTGAAAAGCCGGATATCCTGGAAAGAAGGGAGGTGGCCGTTCAAGTCCTAAGACTTTCTGCTGGCAGAACTTCCCCTTGTTCAGAGGAGGTCAGTTCTTTGTTCTATTCAGGCTTTCAACTGATTGGATGAGGCCCACCCACATGGTGGAGGAAAATCTGCTTTACTCCAAGTCCACTGATTTAAATGTTAACCTCATCCAAAAACACACTCACGGAAGCATCCAGGATAATGTTTGATCAAATACCTGGGCACAATGGCCTAGTCAAGTTGACGCATAAAATTAACCCTCCCAGTAAGTGCTTAATACTTACTATCAAACTCCTTTCTGTTTAGAATAGCTAGAGTGGTTTATTTCTTCTAGAAATGAACCTGACTGATATCAATATCAGTCTTTTTGCAAGATACTTGGGAGCTGCTTCAAAGTCTTCCTCTTTACCAAGTCTCTTTGTTAAAGTTGAGGTGAGTCAGATAGATAATCTCAGGTGAGATCACTGGATTCAGGTCCCAGATCTGCCACTTACTAGGTATGCGCCTTTGATCAAATCATCTAACCTCTCTGTACCTCACTTTCCTCTGAAATAAGAGTAAAAATGACACCTAACTCATAAGGCTATTGAAAATCTAAAGTTAGTTAATGCATATAAACCACAGAATAATTCTCAGCACATCATCTGTGCTCAATAAATGTTAGTTATCATCATCACCACCTCTCCGTGCTCCTGAAGCTTCATTGCCTGCTTGAGTTGAATGATTTCTCCACAAACACTAGAATATAGGGACGTTTGGCCAGTCTTTCCAAGAAATTCTAAACCAGGAGAGGGAAAAAATCAATAAGGACAGGAAGAGAAAAAGACAGACAGATAGATTCAGGCTGTGCGGGAATCTAGCTACGAAAAGATTTCAAGAAAAAAGCATTAGAAAAACTTGTTTCCACGTTGTTGTCAAAGAATACCAGACTGCTAAAAATGTTTCCATCTTTTTTTTTTTTTTTTAAAGAAGATGTTGGGGGTAGGAGTTTATTAATTAATTTATTTATTTTTGGCTGTGTTGGGTCTTCGTTTCCATGCGAGGGCTTTCTCTAGTTGTGGCAAGCGGGGGCCACTCTTCATCGCGGCGCGCGGGCCTCTCACTATGGTGGCCTCTCTTGTTGCGGAGCACAGGCTCCAGACGCGCAGGCTCAGTAGTTGTGGCTCACGGACCTAGTTGCTCCGCGGCATGTGGGATCCTCCCAGACCAGGGCTCGAACCCGTGTCCCCTGCATTAGCAGGCAGATTCTCAACCACTGCGCCACCAGGGAAGCCCAATGTTTCCATCTTGATGCAAAATCTGCAGTGTTTATGCTAGAACAAAAATTGATATTTCAAAATCTTCAAGGCATTTTGTAACCATCAGTGGAATAAATGATTCAGATGAGGGTAATCCACGGATGCTAAAACCTTTGGGTGAAAAGTTGCTGGAGCACAGGATATTCACACAACCTCCAGTATCCTCCCACAGATGACTTATCAACTAGAAGGAAGCAAAGAAACCTTTATGATGGAGAAATTTGGCAGACTCCACCTTAACCCAATCACCAAAAAGGAGATAATCTGACAACATGTTCCTTGAGATATGACACACTGAGGACAGAATGTCATCTCTGAATTACTCTTGGCCAAAACTTTTAACTTGAATTGAAATCATGAATAAAGAATCAAACAGGGCTTCCCTGGTGGCGCAGTGGTGGAGAGTCCACCTGCCGATGCAGGGGACACGGGTTTGTGCCCCGGTCTGGGAGGATCCCACATGCTGCGGAGCGGCTGGGCCCGTGAGCCATGGCCGCTGGGCCTGCGTGTCCGGAGCCACGGCAGTGAGAGGCCCGCGTACCGCAAAAAAAAAAAAAAAAAAAAAAAAGAATCAAACAAACCCAAGACAAAACATCCTACAGAACAGCTAGCTTGGAGTCTTCAAAAATGTCAATGTCATGAAAGAATAAAACAAAACAAAAAGGCTGTGGAACTGCTCCAGATCAAAGGATGGCAAGAGACATGACATTGACATCTAAATGCAATGCACTGTCCTAGACTGGATAGGATCCTGAATTTGAAAACATAGGAAGAACAAAGCTATTATTGGTATAACTGGATAAATTTTAACATGGAGTGCATATTAGATAATATAGTGTTGATCTTGTTACTCTAATGTTAAAATTGTGGACTATTGTGATTTATGTAGGAGATGTCCTTGTTTCTAGGAGCTTCATAGAAAGTTTTTAGGCAGGAAGTAGTGATGTCTGCAACTTACTTTCAAGTGGGAGAGAGAAAGGGAAGCAAAATATTAACAGTGGTCAATCAAGGTGAAGGGTGTATGAGTGTTCATTGTACTACTTTTATAACTTTTCTGTAAGAGTGAAAATTTTCAAAATAAAAAATTGGGGGCAAGTCCTTTTTTTTAAACTTCTACCACATTCCAAACGATTTTAAGTTTGTTTTTTGTTTTTTTTTCCTTCTCCTTGGAGTGTTAGCCAGAAGCACATTCATTCAATTCTTATTGAGTACCTGTTGTGTGCTAGGCATTGTTCTAGGCTCTGTGTAAGCAGTGGTGAACAGAACACATAAAAATCCTTGCTCTCCAATAAGTGGTGCTGGGAAAACTGGACAGCTACATGTAAAAGAATGAGATTAGAACACTCCATAACACCATACACAAAAATAAACTCAAAATGGATTAAAGACTTAAATGTAAGGCCAGATACTATAAAACTCTTAGAGGAAAACATAGGCAGAACACTCTATGACATAAACCACAGCAAGATCCTTTTTGACCCACCTCCTAGAGAAATGGAAATAAAAACAAAAATAAACAAATGGGACCTAATGAGACTTAAAAGCTTTTGCACGGCAAAGTAAACCATAAACAAGACAAAAAACAACCCTCAGAATGGGAGAAAATATTTGCAAACGAAGCAACCAACAAAGGATTAATCTCCAAAATATACAAGCAGCTCATGCAGCTCAATATCAAAAAAACAAACAACCCAATCCAAAAATGGGCAGAAGACCTAAATAGACATTTCTCCAAAGAAGATATGCAGATTGCCAACACATGAAAGGATGCTCAACATCACTAATCATTAGAGAAATGCAAATCCAAACTACAATGAGGTATCACCTCACACCAGTCAGAATGGCCATCATCAAAAAATGTACAAACAGTAAATGCTGGAGAGGGTGTGGAGAAAAGGGAACCCTCTTGCACTGTTGGTGGGAATGTAAATTGATACAGCCACTGTGGAGAACAGTATGGAGGTTCCTTAAAAAACTAAAAATAGGGGGCTTCCCTGGTGGCGCAGCGGTTGGGGGTCCGCCTGCCGATGCGGGGGACGCGGGTTCGTGCCCCGGTCTGGGAGGATCCCACGTGCCGCGGAGTGGCTGGGCCCGTGAGCCATGGCCGCTGAGCCTGAGCGTCCGGAGCCTGAGCGTCCGGAGCCTGTGCTCCGCAGCGGGAGAGGCCGCAGCGGTGGGAGGCCCGCGTACGGCAAAAAAAAAAAAAAAAAAAAAAAACTAAAAATAGAACTACCATACGACCCAGCAATCCCACTACTGGGCATATACCCTGAGAAAACCATAATTCAAAAAGAGTCATGTATCACAATGTTCATTGCAGCACTATTTACAATATCCAGGACATGGAAGCAACCTAAGTGTCTATCAACAGATGAATGGATAAAGAAGATGTGGCACATATATATACAATGGCATATTAGCCATAAAAAGAAATGAAACAGTTATTTATAGTGAGGTGGATGGACCTAGAGTCTGTCATACAGAGTGAAGTAAGTCAGAAAGAGAAAAACAAATACCGTATGCTAACACATATATATGGAATCTTAAAAAAAAAAAAAAGGTTCTGAGGAACCTAGGGGCAGGACCGGAATAAAGACACAGAGGTAGAGAATGGATTTGAGGACACAGGGAGGGGGAAGGGAATGCTGGGACGAAGTGAGAGAGTGGCACTGACACATACACACTACCCAATGTAAAATAGCTGGTGGGAAGCAGCCGCATAGCACAGGGAGCTCAGCTCGGTGCTTTGTGACCACCTAGAGGGGTGGGATAGGGAGGGTGGGAGGGAGACGCAAGAGGGAGGGGATATGGGGATATATGTATACGTATAGCTGATTCACCTTGTTATACAGCAAAAACTAACACAACATTGTAAAGCAATTATACTCCGATAAAGATGTTAAAAAAAAAAATCCTTGCTCTCACAGAAGTTTAACAGTCTAGTGGAAAATGCTTCTCAACCTGACATTGCTGTTATTCTCCACAACAGGACGCTCACCATCTGGCTATAGGTGCCGGGCAAAGACTGTTACTGGCCTGGGCTATATCCATTCTCTACTTTTTCAGTAACAGAACCCTGATTTAATTGCAGATGGCAATGGACCAGGTCAAAAGATGTTTACCAGCTTCCCTTGCTAAAACAAAAAAAACTCAAGTCATTGGGTGGGGATTCCAGGAAAGTTTCTTAAAGGGAATAGGCAGCTGGCAGGTACCCTTTATGCCCTTTCCTCCTTCCATGGAATTTCTGCTTTGAATATGGCTTGGGCTCCAGCAGCCACAGTGAACCAAGCAAAGATCTCTTTTCTGTTTTTGTTGTTTTTTAATGTATAACTGAGTTACCTTGCTGTACAGCAGTAATCAACATTGTAATTCAACTTTACCTCAACAAAAAATAAATTTAAAAAAAAAAGCTGAGAAAACAGATTATTTCCTTGTGTCCTACACCATCCCGCCACCACCGTGTAAACCTCTGTCAGCTAAAATTTGCCAAGTGAGACACCTGAGCACCTTTTCTGGCCCATGGGTGAGAAATCGTAGTTCGTTTCTAGAGATCGCTTCATTCTTCATTCTTTGAAGAAACGATCTTAAGAATGCAATCCATGTGCTGAGACTGGCAGAGCAGGAAGCTGAAAGGAGCCTGGATTCCTGATGCAGAACTGAAATACCAACCCTACCTCTGGATGTAGGGCTAGTATTTTACATGGGAGAGAAATAAATCTCTATCTTGCATAGGTGGTCTCTGTTCTAACAGTCAAATATAATTCATGACTGACACAAGAGCCCTCAGGAACATCAATAATCCAGCCTGAGCTGATGGGGAAAGTGTCAATGATGGTACTATTTATTGAGTGCTACCTACATGCCAGGCATTGATTTAAGTATTTTGCATGCATTAATTTATTTAATCCTCACAACCCTATGAAATAGATAAATATTAACCCATCACCTCCTGCATAAGCCAATTACTTGTAATGCATCAATCTCTAGATATATAGGTAGGTAGGTAGATAGATAGATATTCTACTGATTCTGTTTCTCTAGTAGAACCCTGACTGATACACTTGATAAAATGGTTTTTAAAAAAAGGTTTAAAAATCTACATGAAAGTAGAAAAAATAGCTACTAATCTCTGTTGAAATTAAATTTGAACTTATGATTTTAAATGCCGGATGTGGTTTTAGGTTCTGAGGATTCAACATGGACCAAGACGAACAGAGTCCCTGCCCTCATAGAGCTTGCATTCTAGTGGTGGGCAGGGAGAAAACAAACAGACACACAAATATATATATAATGGCAAGTAATGAATAGTGTTATACAGAAAAGATAAAGTGGGAAAAAGGGATAGAATGGTGGAAGCACTCATTTAAACAGGATGACATTTGAGCAGAGGATGAAGCGAAGAAGTAAGTCATGCAAACATCTGGGGGAAAAGCATTTTAGATAGCAGGAACTGCAAGTGCAAAGGCCCTGAGGTAGTATAGAGGACAGAGGTTATTTTTTCTGTCCAACATGTATTGATTGCTGTATCAGTCTGGGTCCTAAGAGAAGACAGAGACCACCCAGTAAGTTAAGCAGGAGAAGTTTCACATAAGGAAATATTAAGATATTAATATATTTAATATTATATATAATTATTTATTTAGTATAAAGAATTATTAAGCAATGGTAGGAGAGTGACTATAAAGATAAAAGAGAACGCTAAAGGGTACCCTAGGTCCAAGGAGGAATACCCAAGGAAGGACAAACTTGGAAGGGGGGTTCCGACCTCTACCACTGGATGGTGGGAAAGTTCCCTGGGTCACCGGGGCCAGAGCTGGTCACCAGTCATCAGGTAAGCAGAAAGAATGCTGTGGGTGCAGGTAAGCAAAGGCTTTTAGTGGGTGGGTTCACTTGTGCACTTCTCTGTGTGGCTTGGCCAAGGCAGATCCAGGTCAGGTACATGGGACGAGAACTGGATCATCAGCTCATTAGACAGCCAGCCCCATGTCCCCAGCCCCATCCCACCTCATTCCCCAGCATGCACATGCTTGGGGCTATTAACCTAAAATAATAAATCAGCCAGTTATTTTACCAACAAAATGCATTTATTCAGAAGCAGCAAAGAATTGCAATTCAGGACACACAGCTATGGTGAACCACATGCAAGTCCCCTAAGGCAAAGGAGAGGGAACTCTTTTATAGAGGAGAGGGGAAGTTGGGAGGGGCTGTTATAAACAAAAAGCCCATTAGAGGAAACTGGGAGTTTGAAGTATAGTGGCTTTTCTTTGGCTGAGTTGTGAGAGACTCTCATTGTCTCAGCTGTTGCCAGGCAAGTAGAAGATTTTTCTTCCTCCTGCTGGTGGTAGCAAACTAGTGTCACTTCCTGCCCAACATGCAAAGTATGTACCTCCTGACTCCTTTTTAGGGAGGTTTCCCCTTTATTAATTTTCACAGGGCTGAGGAAAGGAGGTGAAATCAGTGACCCATCAGGACACAGCCCATGCTGCCTGAGGCTGCCAGATACCCTACTGCCACTCAGGTCAAGAGAGAAAGGACACAGAAGAAGAGAAAAATGTACCCTGCTGTAATGTGGCCAGGAGAAACCACACAGGACCAAGCAGTGGCCAACAAGCCACCACAGAAAGCCTCTTTCTCCTACGGTGTAACCTCTGGCGCCCTCTACTGGCCTGGCTGAACACCTTCCTGACAGGCCAAGGAAAAATTCATAAAAGGCCTAGCTCTACTATCAAAGAGCAGGCAAGGGAATATCCTGGCTGTCCACTAGTTAGGACTCCATGATCTCACTGCCGAGGGCCTGGGTTCAATCCCTGCTCTGGGAACTAGGATCACACAAACTGTGGCCAAAAAAAAAAAAGCAGGCAAAAAGAGTGAATGTGGAAACAAGAAGCAGGATGTTTAAAACTGACAACAATATCCTCCCACATTTTGGTAATTTACCACATTACAAGACTCAGACTTCCTCAGGTAGAAGCCAAAAAACTCACACTCCCAGACTCCCTTTGTCCTAGATAGTATTTCTGTAGACACGTGACCTGGGGTCCACCAATCAGATGCATCCGCAAGTTTGAGTTCAAAAGTGAAAATAACCAAGAGAAATGAAAACGTATACCCCCACAAAAGCTTGTACATAAATGTTCATAGCAGCATTATACATAATGCAAAGAGTGGAAACAACCCGGAAGTCCACCAGCTGATGAATGGGTAAACAGAATGTGGTGTATCCATGCAATGGAATCTTATCAGGCATAAAAAGAAAGTACTGGGCTTCCCTGGTGGCGCAGTGGTTGGGAGTCCGCCTGCCGATGCAGGGGACACGGGTTCGTGCCCCGGTCCGGGAGGATCCCACATGCCGCGGAGCGGCTGGGCCCGTGAGCCATGGCCGCTGAGCCTGCGTGTCCGCAGCCTGTGCTCCGCAACGGGGGAGGCCGCAGCAGTGAGAGGCCCAAGTACCGCACACAAAAAAAAAAAAAAAAAAAAAAAAGAAAGTACTGATCCGTGCTACAATATGGATGAACCTCGAAAACATTATACTAAGGGAAAGAAGCCAGGCACAGAAGACCACATGCTCTATGGTTCTATTTGTATGAAATGTCTAGAACAGGCAAATCCATAGAGACAGAAAGTAGATTAACAGCTGCCTAGGGCTGGGGTGGGGTGCGGGGATGGAGAGGAAAAGGGGAGTGACTGCTAACGCATATAGGATTTCTTTTGGCGGTGATGAACATGTTCTAAAATTGATGGTGGTGATGGCTTCGCAACTGTGTGACTATATTAAAATCCATTGAATTATACTTTCTTTAAATTGTAGTTAATTGACAATGTTGTGTTCGTTTTGAATTGTACTCTTTAAATAGGTGGATTATATGGTGTGCGGATTATATCTCAAAGCTGTTACCAAAAAATATGTAAGCTGATGTCAGGTAGGGATACAGAGTTTGAAGTACATAAGACAGACTTGACTATAAAGCCTGGTGCCACTTAAAAACCGCTTGACCTTGCGAAGTTTGCTTCATCTTGCTGACCCTCAGTTTCCTCATCTATAGAACTGGAATAATAATAATATCTACTTCAGGTAGTGGTTATGAGAATTAAATGAAGAAGATAACCATATCTGGGAGATAATAAGTGCTCAATAAATGTTGGGTTTTGTTGTTTAAAAAAGGAGAGAGAGAGAGAGAGCCACAAGAGCTGGCCACAAAAGTGGAAAGCAGTCATCTGGTGGCCTCTGCAATACAAGCCTCTGGGAAAAGAATCTAAAAAAAGAGCGGATATATGTATGTGTATAACTGATTCACTTTGCTGTACAGCAAAAACTAACACAACATATTGTTTATTTTTTTAAGATTTTTTTTGATGTGGACTTTTTTTTTTTTTTTTTTTTTTTTTTTTGTGCGGTACGCGGGCCTCTCACCGTTGTGGCCTCTCCCATTGCAGAGCACAGGCTCCGGACGCGCAGGCTCAGCGGCCATGGCTCACGGGCCCAGCCGCCCCGCGGCATGTGGGATCTTCCCAGACCGGGGCACGAACCCGTGTCCCCTGCATCAGCAGGCAGACTCTCAACCACTGCGCCACCAGGGAAGCCCTGATGTGGACCATTTTTAAACTCTTTATTGAATTTGTTACAATATTGCTTCTATTTTTTGTTTTGATTTTTTGGCTGCGAAGCATGTGGGATCTTAGCTCCCCAACCAGGGATCAAACCCACACCCCTTGCATTGGAAGGCGAAGTCTTAACCACTGGACCATCAGGGAAGTCCCCTAACACAACATTTTAAATCAACTACACTTCAGTAAAATTTAAAAAAACAGAAAAGCCTTTGGTTCTTTGGGGAAGGTTGTGAAGGATGTTCCTGGAGCCTGGTTCTGACCTTTAGAGATTCTAAGCCTCAGGTACAGGGTTCTTCTCCCCAGAGAGGCCCTCATGGTGTGGCTGGGGAGTGTTCCCGGCTTTCAGCTCCATAAGCTGCCACTCTGCCCTCTCTGGTAATCTATGAGCTTCCCAGTGTCTTTAATTGAATGTCTTTACTGCTCTAGCCAGTGTGGATTCTGTTGTTTGCAGCTAAGAGCCCTGACAGATATAGGCAGGAAGGGGCTTGCTGAAGGGACAGCAGTAAGGTCATGTGGTGGAGGAGAGGGGGTTGAAGAGGGGGATGAGGTTAGAAGACCTGGAGGGCCAGCCCTCAAAGGGCTTTGTAAAGCATGGCAGGGAGTTTGGATTTGATTCTGAGTGAAATGGGAGCCATGAGAGGGTCTTGAATAGAAGGGGGACATAATCGCTGACTGTATGTGGGAGACAGACTAGGGTGGGGGTGAAGGACCAGGGAGGAGGCTGCTGTGATCGTCCAGGTAGGAGGTGAGCATAACAGGACCAGATGGGGGTGTGGAGAGGATGAGAAGTGGGTGAATTTGGAAACACTTTGAAAGTACAGCCAGCAGGATTTGCTGATAAATTGAAAATAGTACAGACCATGTGTGAGAGAGAGACAGACAGAGGGAGAAAGAAAAATCAAGTATGACTTGATGGTTACAATGAAGCCTCAATTTCATCGACAGGAGGAGGAAAGCAATACTTACTGCATAGGGTCATCACAGGGAATCTCTATAACAGTGGGTATAGAACACTTAGCACATTTCATATACCACTGTCATCATTATTTATTATGGGATGTGTTTGAGACAACTCATCTAAACCCATCATCTTTATTCTGACACCCCCAAACCCTACATGTGTCCACTGAGATTCCAAGAAAGCCCTCCACTATGCCCCAATTTCTTCAAAAACATTTGACCCCTTATTTTGTGTCCCTCACAAGGAAAATAAGGGCGACTCAGGGCAACTTCCTCCCCTCCCACCATTCCATGGGTTCTAAGGATTTGCCTGTCCAGGAGTCTCTTGGAAGGATACCAGTCTCCCTGTTCTAGCCTCCTTTCTGGTACTCTTCCAAATTCAGTTTCCCATTTGTCATCTCCTGGCCACTGCCCACCTGGACTTCCTCAGGCCTGCCCAAACCCTGCCAGCAAATTCCAATTCAGCTAGTGTGTTCATTTACTTACATAAACTGGGATTGTCCCTCCAGCTAATCTGGTGGTTCAGGGTCTTTGCTTGCTTTGCAATTACCTGGGGAACTGTAAAGACACCAATGTCTGGGCTGCAGTCCCAGAGATTTGACTGGTCTTAATTGTCACACTCAATCAGTGGTTCTCAAACTTTAATGTGCATCAGAATCAGCTGGAGGTCTTGCTAAACCTGACTGCTGGACTCCACACCCAGAATTTCTGATTCAGTGTAGCTCAGAGAATTTGCATTTCTAAGAAGTTCCCAGTGGACTTCCCTGGTGGCACGGTGGTTAAGAATCCGCCTGCCAACGCAGGGGACACGGGTTCGAGCCCTGGTCCGGGAAGATTCCCACATGCTGCGGAGCAACTAAGCCCGTGCGCCACAACTACTGAGCCTGCGCTCTAGAGCCCACACGCCACAACTACTGAAGCCCGTGTGCCTAGAGTCCCTGCTCCGCGACAAGAGAAGCCACCGCGATGAAAAGCCTGCGCACCGCAACAAAGAGTAGCCCCCACTCGCCGAAACTAGAGAAAGCCCACGCACAGCAACGAAGACCAAAAAATAAAGTAATTTTTAAAAAAAAGTTCCCAGGTGCAGCTGATGCTGCTGGTCCAAGGACCACACTTTGAGAAGCACTGCTCTATACCAAGAGGTGGTAACTTTAAATGGTTAAAACTCTTGCTCCTCAAGTGTGATCCACAGACCATTGGCATCACCTTGGGAGAATGCTAGAAATGAAGAATCTCAGGCCTGACCCCACCCCCACCTACTGAATCACAAATCTGTATTTTAACAATAACTTCAGGTGGTTCATACATATGTTAAAGTTTAAGGAGTACCGGGTTCAATCCCAGTTCTGCCTATGACTAACTATGAGATTTGGAAGTGGCTTCTTGAGGTCTCAGTTTTCTCGTCTGTAAAATGGGGATAATAATAATACCTATCTCATCAGGGCATAGTCAGGATTAAATGAGTTAACATAAGTATAACAGTGCCTAGCGTAGGATATGCACCAAATAAATATTTGCTATTTTTGTTATGAGTATTATCAACTCCCCAGGTGTTTCTAATGTGCAGCAGAGGCTGAAAAACACTGAGCAAAGCTGAAAGCTGCCCCCTGGGGCCCCAGGAGCCATGGAAATATAGATAAAATATGAAAACAGACTGAAATAGAGATGCAGACACCAAGATAGAGGCTAGAGCCAGAAAACAGACAGCGGCAAAGTGCTAGAGACTGAGATCCAAGAAATCAAAAGCTGAACCCCAGACTCACGCAACGGGGGGAGACAGAGACCCCAGGAGAAATACACCCACGGAGAAGAAGTACCAACACTTTCCACAGCCAGAAGTTAGAGGCAAAGCTAGGTGAGGCAGACCTCCCTCCCCTGATCAATGCCCATCCATCTATCCATCTATCCATCTGTCCAATCCATGCCCCCCCCCCAGCCATGACTCCCCTCTCCCTGCCATGTCCTTGTCCCTTCAGCCTGTCCATCCAACAGGTAGGGCCACAGGTCCAGCCCTGTCCAAGTGGCACCTTTGGGGGCACACACCTGGGAGAGACTGCTGTATTCTGAGGTTCTAGTCGGCAGGCATCCAAGAGAGCAGAGGCAATCACTTTGTAAGCCTCCCCCATGAGTGTTAAGAGGCTCTCAAAAAAAAAAAAAAAAAAAAAAAGAGGCTCTCAAGTCAGACAGACCTGGGATTGAATCTGACTCCACCACCTATAAACTGTGTAGCCTAGGGCAGATTACGTTACTTCTCTGTGCCTCAGTTTCCTCCTCTGGAAAATGGGAAATATAAATAATATGTCTGAGTTAGGTCCTAAGACTACTCTGAGGATTAAAGGGGACAACACAAGTGACATATTTAGAACAGTGCCTAGTATAGGGTAAGCATTCAAAGTCACCACTGTGGTTTATGATTTCCCACTTGTCCCGCTAAAGGCTCGCCTCTGGTGCGCTCACTCCTGGCACTGCTCTCTCGGGTCGTCTGTGGACTCACACTCTCCTTCGTTGGGAGATAACAGTGGTAGCTCTTACTATTGAGGTCTATTCCCCCATCCTTCGTGCTCTGGGCTGAGACCCCCTCCCGCCCTGCCGCTGTCCTCAGACCCACTCCTCTCTGAGGGACCAAGGCAGTAAACATTTGATCACCCAGGGCACACACTGGGGGCTCATTAATATATGATGAGAGAACAGATGAGAGAATCCTTAGGGACTTGGTGGGCATGGCTCCTGCCCCTCCAGAGGACCTGAAAGCTGGGACCTGCTGTAGCAAGTGAGGAGCTGGGGGAGCTTAAAGATGGGTACATGTGAGGGGCAAAGCTGAGCAGGACAGTGGGGTCAGGTGAAGGGGGACAGGTGATCAATGAGAAGGAGACCCACAAAGTCAGGTTGAAGAGAGAGAGGTGAGGAGACACATTTGAGTGGCACAGGTGGCGGGCACAGGCAAGAAGCAAGTCAGAGAGGAGGAGAGTCCAATGGGCGTTTTAACTCTCCTGCCTCACCTGGCCACCTCACCTGGCTGCCTCACCTGGACTTTTCATCCGGCTCTCCTCCCCCGCCTCTATAACCTGTCTCCCCTCACCTTTCTCCCTCTCCCAACTTCCCTTCAACTCTCTCACTGTCCCAACTCCCTGCCGTCTTCACTCAACCTTCTCAACTGTTCTAATCCAGTTGTGGCTTCCCTCGCCTGCCTTGCCCACCTGTCCCCTCTCGGACACTCCTCACAGACCTCCCCCTTCACCTTTAACCCTCTGCCTCTGTCTTTTTCATCATTTCCCCTTCGCTTATTGCCCACTTGTCTCCTCTTCTGTATCCTTTTTGCTAGCAAGGGCTTCCTGTTTCCCACCCAGGGCGCCCCAAAGGCTCTCAGGGATTCTGGGCGCCCTGGGCAGGGTTGGGCAGGGCTGTGGACCTCAGGGCTGGGATGGAATGTAGGGGCCGGGGAACTATTCAGACCTGCGCAGGAGGTATAGGCAAGAGGTAGGGAGGAGCGTGCAGAAAAGGCTGTGCAGGAGATGGAGGTTCCCTGGGGTTGCAACTTCGGGGTGGCATCCAACGTTCTGCAGGGCAAGCCGGTGGAGCCAGTCCACCTCCTCTACCCCCAGCAGAACCGAAGTGCCCCTTTCTGCTGTCTCCCAGCCTCTGCCCTTGAAAACGCGCCCCCCGTGTTTGCCCCTTGGGTCCCCTCCACACCTGCAGTGGGGCTCCTGAGAGACGCACCAGAGATTTCAAGGTGGCCCGGCAGGCACCGTGGGAGTGATGCGCAGTGGGAGGGGGGCTGAGACCCCAATCAGGGTCCCCTGACTCAGCCCCTCCCACCCCCACCTGGGAACTCGTGCCTCCCCTTTACTTCTTCCCCCAGACCTACTCTGACCCCCCAGGAAAACGCTGGCCAGTTCCAGGAGCACTGCAAAATGAGAAAAGCAAATTGCAGAAAAACATATGACTGATGCCACTTTTGTAAAACCAAAACGAGAATGTGTGCACGAATCTGCATTTGATATAAGCGTATAGGAAAAGCTATGAGTTAACAATGGTTATCTAAGGCGATTGGAGTAGGGCAGAGAGGGGCAGAAAGGGAGGTAAGAAAGAAAGGGGAAAAGGAGTATAAGCTGAAAGGAAAAATGCGCATGGAATCATTTTTTTCTTTTAGTACATTTACTGCACAGTACATAAAAAAATAAAAATTTCTAAAATTTTACAATACCATAGACTTACAAGAAGTTGCAAAAATACTACAGAGAAGCTCCCTGTATCCATTATTACGTAACTATAGCACTGTCTCAACATTAGGAAATTGACATTGTCACAATGCAATTAACTAGACCACAGACCTTACTGGGACTGGGACTTCCCCAGCTTTCCAACGCACTCTTTTGTTTGTTTGTTTGTTTTTGGACTTTTGTGTATAATTCGGTGACATTTTATCATGTGTATAAGTACCACAATCAAAATACAGAATTATCTTCTCGCCACAGAGGAATGCCCAAGTGCCACCCGTTTATACAGTCATACCTTCCCTCCTCTTCTGTTACCCTTGACAACTACTGATCTGTTCTCTATCTCTCTAATTTGTCATTTCAAGAATATTATATAAATGGAGTCCTATAGCATGTAACCTTTTGAGATTGGCTTTTTTCATTCAGCACAGTGCCCTTAAAATTCATCCAATTTGTGTATGACTAGTTCCTTCCTTTTTATTGGTGAGTACTCTTCCATTGCATGGATGTGACAACAAAGGAATATTAACCACTCAGCCGTTGAAGGACATACAGATTGTTTCTAGTTTGGGGCTACTGCAAACTAATAATATTAACCAGTTTAGCTAGTATTAAATAGTTTAATGGGCTATTGGAGCTGCTATGAATATTCATATCTGATTTTTGTGTGAACATGAATTTTTATTTCTCTAGGATAAATGCCCAGGAGCGTGACTGCTGAGTCACGCTGCAGTGTAAGTGTATGCTTTACTTTTTAAGAAATCTCCAACTGTTTTCTGGAATGGCTGTGCCATTTTACATTCCCATTAGCAATGCATGAGAGTTCCAGTTTCTTCTAATGCTCACCAGCATTTGGTCCTATCGGTATTATTATTAGCCAGGCTAGTAGGTGTGTAGTGAATGATGAATCATCATTTCATCATGATTTCAATTTGCATAATTTTAATTTGCATTTTCCTAACAGCAAGTGATGCTGACATCTTTTCTTGTGTTCATTTGCCACCTGAATATACCGTTTGGTGAAATGTCAATGTTTTCCGCCCCTTTTCTAATTGGATTTTTTGACTTTTAAAAATTGATGACTTCTGAGGTTTTTAAAATATATTCTAGGTACTAGTCCTTGTCAGATATGTGGTTTGCAAATATTTTCTTCCAGTCAGCTACTTATTTTCTCATCCTTTTAAATGAGCCTTTCACAGAGTAAAATTTTTAATTTTGATGAAGTCCAATGGATCCTTTTTGTTTTTTTAAAGAATCGTGCTTTTGGTGTCAAGTCTAAGAACTCTGCCTAATCCCAGGTCATGAAGATGCTCTCCTATGTTCTCTTCTAAAAGTTTACAGTTTTACATTTTACATGAAGATCTATGACCTGTTTTGAGTTAATTTGTGTATAAGGTGTGAAGTTTAGGTCAAGGTTCATATTTTTGCCTACGAATGTCCAGTTGTTCCAGCATCATTTGTTAAAAAGACTATCCTTGGGCTTCCCTGGTGGCGCGGTGGTTGAGAGTCCGCCTGCCGATGCAGGGGACACGGGTTCGTGCCCCGGTCTGGGAAGATCCCACATGCCGCGGAGCGGCTGGGCCCATGAGCCATGGCCGCTGAGCCTGCGCGTCCGGAGCCTGTGCTCCGCAACGGGAGAGGCCACGGCATTGGGAGGCCCGTGTACCGCTAAAAAAAAAAAAAAAAAAAAGACTATCCTTCCGTTTTGATTGTTTTTCAATTTTTGTCAAAATTCATTTGGGCATACCTATGTGGCCCCATTTTTAGGTTCCCTACTCTGGTCCATTGATTAATGCGTCTATGCTTCCCCCAGTACCACACTGTCTTGATTACTGTCACTATCTAATAAGTCTTGAGATCAGGTAGTGTGATTCCTCTAACATTTTTTTTCTTTTTTAATATTGTTTTCACTGTTCTGGTTCTTTTTCTTTCCCATATAAATTTAAATATAATAATCCATGCAAATATAAATTTTAAGATAAGCTTGTGTATATATACTAAAAAAAAATCTGGTTGGCATTTTGATAGGAGTTGCATTGAATTACGAATCAGTTTGGGAAGAACTGACATCTTTACTACATTGAGCATTCCTGTTCACTGTATGTCTCTACGTTTATTTATTTCTCCTTTGATGCCTTTCTGTAAAAAGAGAAGAACAAACCTGATTCCATATCCGACCTATTCCTTTAGCTCTAACCCTTTGTGCTCTGTTGCCTCTGCTTAGTAATTCTGGCTCTGCACTTTTGTAAAAGAATGTTGCCTATAGCCTGAAATATACATGATAGCCCATCTGACCTTTAAATATATAACACTTTTCCATTCATATAGAGATAAAAAGTTGCAGGATAGACAATAACATTTGTCTTGTTGGAGGTTTATAGGAGCATTGCAACCAACCCTACAGTGAATAGCTGCGAGAACAAAGGATTTCCCCACCAAGAAGCTTGCAACGACGAACCACACCCCCTCCCTTTTTAGCATGAAAGGAGCCTGAATTCTAACTCGGGTAAAATGGTTCTTTGGGACACGAGTCCACCACCATCTCGGTCTGCTGGCTTTCCGAATAAAGTCCCTATTCCTTGCCCCAACTCATCTCTCGATTTATTGGCCTGTTGTGCAGAAAGCCATATGAGCTTGGACTCAGTAACATTTCATCAGAATTTTGTAACTTTTAACATACAGATTCTATCCATATTTTGTTGACTTATATCTAAGTGGGTTTTTTTTAGCAATTGTAAGAGGTATCCTATTTTTAATTTTGATTTTCAATTGTTTACTGCTGGTATAAAGAAACATAATTCATTTTGTGTGTTTACCTTGTACCTTATTCTTGCTAAACTCACTTATTAGTTCTAGGAGTTTTTGTATTTTCCTGGTGTCTCTATACATACACATTCATGTCATCTACAAACAGAGTTTTATTTCTTCCCTTCCAATCTTCCTTTATTTCTTTCTCTTTTCTTCCTTCCTTCCTTCCTTCCCTTTTCCCTCCCTCCCACCCTCCCTTCTTTCTTCCTTCCTTCCTTTCTTCCTCTCTCCCTTCCTTCCATTCTTCCTCTCTCCCTTTCTTTCTTTGTTTCTTTCTTTCTTTTTCTCTCTCTCTCTTTCTTTCTCTCTTTCTTTCTTCCTTCTTTCTTCCTTCCTTCCTCCCTCCCTCCCTTCTTCCTTTCTTCCTTTCTTCCTTTCGTCCTTCCTGCTTTCCTTCCTTTCTTTCTTCCTTCCTTCCTTTCTTCCTTTCTTTTTCTTTCTTTCTTTCTTTCTTTCTTTCTTTCTTTCTTTCTTTCTTCCTTTCTTTCTTTCTTTCTCCTTATTGTACTGCCTAGGATCTCCAGCACTGTGTTAAATAAGAGTGGTGAGACTTCTCACTCATTAGGATGGCTGTTACCAAAAAAATAATAATAACAAGTGATGGTAAGGATGTGGAGAAATTGGAACACTTATGCATTGTTGGTGGGAATGTAAAATGGTGCCACCCCTCTGGCAAATAGTATGGCAGTTCCTAAAAAGAATTGTAAATGCCATACCAACCAACAATTCCGCTTCTGGGTGTATACCCCAAAGAATTGAAAGCAGGAACTCAAACAGATATTTGTACACCCATGTTCACAATAGCCTTATATACAATAGCCAAAAGATGGAAGCAACCCAAGTGTCCACTGCCAGATGACTGGATAAACAAAATGTGATCTATACATATGATGGATTATACGTATTATTCAGCCTTAAAATTGAAAGAAATTCTGACACATATCAACATGGATGAACCTTGAGGACATTATGCTAGTGAAATAAGACAGTCACAGAAGGACAAAGACTGTATGATTCCACTTATATGAGGTGCCCCAGAGTAGTCAAATTCATAGAGATAGAAAGCAGAATGGGGTTGCCAGGGGCAAGGAGTAAGGGAGAATGGGGAGTTGTCGTTTATTAGGTACAGAGTTTCAGTTTTGCAAGGTGACAAGAGTTCTGTGGATGCATGGCAGTGATGACAGCACAGCAATGTGAATGTACTTAACGCTACTGAACTGTGCACTTAAAAATGTCTGATGGTAAATTTTATGTTATGTGTACTTTACCACAATGAAAACAACAAGAGTGGTGAGAGTCGGCATCCTTACCTTGTTCCTGATTTTAGTGTGAAAAGCATTCAGTATTCCACCATTATGAGATCACCTGAATGTTTTTCACTGATTCTCTTTATCAAGTCAAAAACTTTCCTTCTATTCCTCGGTTGCTGAGAGTTTTCAATCAGGAATGGACCTTAGACTCTGTCGAATGCCTTTTCTGCATTGACTGATATGATCACATGATTTTCTTTAATGTTTTAAATTTTTATACAACTTTAAAGCTTATTTTCTGCTTACAGTTATTACAAAATATAGGCCATATTCCCTGTGTTGTACAATACGTCCTTGAGCCTGTCTTACACCCAATAGTTTGTACCTCCCACTTCCCCTCCCCCTCCCCAGTATTGCCCCTTGCCCCACCACTGGTAACCACTAGTTTGTTCTCTATATCTGTGAGTCTGCTTCTTTTTTGTTATATTCACTAGTTTGTTGTATTTTTTAGATTCCATATATAACATCAGTATTTATCTTTCTCTGACTTATTTCACTTAGCATAATGCCCTCCAAGTCCAACCATGCTGCTTCAAATGGCAAATTTTCATTATTTTTTATGACTGAGTAGTATTCCATTGTGTGTGTGTGTGTGTGTGTGTGTGTGTGTGTGTGTGTGTGTATCAATCACATCTTCAACATCCATTCATCTGTTGATGGAAACTTGGTTTGCTTCCATATCTTGGCAATTATAAATAAGGCTGCTATGAACATTGGGGTGCGTGTATCTTTTCAAATTAGTGTTTTTGGTTTTTTTGGATATATACCCAGGAGTGGAGTTGCCAGGTCATATGATAATTCTATTTTTAGTCTTTTGAGAAACCTCTGTACTGTTTTTCACAGTGGCTGCACCAAACTACATTCCCACCAACAGTGTAGAAGGATTCCCTTTTCTCCACATCCTTGCCAATATTTGTTATTTGTGGTCTTTTTGTTGATAGCCATTCTGACAGGTGTGAGGTGATATCTCATTATGGTTTTGATTTGCATTTCCCTGATGATTAGGGACGTTGAGCACCTTTTCATGTACCTGTTGGTTATCTGCAGTTCCTCTTTGGAAAAATGTCTATTCAGTTCTTCTGCCAATTTTTTAGTTGGATTGTTTGGTTGTTTTTTTTTATGTTGAGTGTATGAGCTATTTATGTATGGTGCATATCAATCCCTTATAGGTCATATCATTTGCAAATATTTTCTCCCATTCAGTAGGTTGTCTTTTCATTTTGTCAATGGTTTCCTTTGCTGTGTAAAAGCTTTTATGATAGTATGATTTTTTTTCTTTAGTCTGTTAATATGATGGATTCCATTGATAGATTTTCAAATATTGAACCTGCGTTCATGGAATAAATCTCTGCTTGGTCATTGTGTATGATGTTTTTAAAAAATATAAAACATCTTTATTCACTTTGGACTTCCATTCTTCCCGTAAGGTTACCTTTTTCCCCCTTAATTATAGTAAAAAATATACATATAGTAAAATTTGCCACTTTAGCCTTTTTTTTTTTTAGATATTCATTTTTAATTATTTATTTATTTATTTATTTATTTATTTTTGGCTGTGTTGGGTCTTCGTTTCTGTGCAAGGGCTTTCTCCAGTTACGGCAAGCGGGGGCCACTCTTCATCACGGTGCGCGGGCCTCTCACTATCGCGGCCTCTCTTGTTGTGGAGCACAGGCTCCAGACGCGCAGGCTCAGTAGTTGTGACTCATGGGTCTAGTTGCTCCGCGGCATGTGGGATCCTCCCAGACCAGGGCTCAAACCCGTGTTCCCTGCATCGGCAGTCAGACTCTCAACCACTGGGCCACCAGGGAAGCCCTAGCCATTTTTTTATCTTTGGTATTTTTTTGTTTTTAGTTTTCTGTGGGTTTTTGTTGTTGTCGTTGTTTGTTTGTTTGTATTGGCTGCGCCACATGGCTTGTGGGATCCTACTTTTGCAACCAGTGATGGAACCCAGGCCACCCGCAGTGGAAGCGTGGAGTCCTAACCACTGGACCTCCAGGGAATTCTGCCATTTAAACAATTTTTAAGGGTACAATTCAGTGGCATTAGTGAAACCATCACCAACCATCACCACTATCTGTTTCCAAAACTTTTTCAACACCCCAAACAGAAACTCTGTACACATTAAGTAATAACTCCTCTGTCTCCCATGCTCCCAGACCTGGGTAACTGCTAAACTATTTTCTGTATCTATGAACTTGCCTATCCTAGATATTTCCTATAAGTAGAACCACAGAATATTTGTCCTTTTATGTCTGTCTTATTTCATTTAGCATGTTTTCAAGGTTCATCCGTATTGTTGCATGCATCAGAATTTCATTCCTTTTTATGGCTGAATAACATTCCGTTATATGTATATACCACATTTTGTTTATCCATTCATCTGTTCATGGACACTTGGCTTGTTTCCACCTTCAACTATTTTGAATAATGCTGCTATGAACATAGGCATACAAGTACTTTTTGAGCTCCTGGTTTCAATTCTTCTGGGTATGTACTGACTTTTTACATGTATTTTTATTGCTGGATAAAATTTGCTAAAGTTTTAGGTGTATTTTTTTGGTCTATGTTTATGAGGAATACTGATCTTCAGTTCCCTTTTCTTTCTTTTTTTCTCTATTTTTGTTATGTCTTTATCTGGCTTTGGAATGAAATGCAATGCTGGCCTCATAAAATGAATTGGAAAGTGTTGCATCCTCTTTAATTTTCCGGAAGAGTTTGTGAAGAATTCATGTTAATTCTTCCTTAAATTAATATTTGGTAGAATTCTACAGTTAAACCATCTGGGCCTGGTGATTTCTTTCTTGGAAGCCTTGTAATTACAGATTAAATTTCTTCAATAGTTAATAAGATTATTTATATTGCCTATTTCAACTTACGTGAGCTTTGGTAGTTTGTGGGTTTTAAGGAATTTGTCCTTTTTGTCTAAGTTGTTGAATGTATATGCATAGAATTGCTTGTAGTATTCCCTTATTTGTATTTTAATGTCTATGAGGTCTATAGTGATACCTCCTTTCATCCATGATAGTGGTCATTTGTGTCTTCTCTTTTTATTCTTCAGTCTTGCTAAAAGTTTATCAGTTTTACAATATTTTCAAAGAAACAGCTTTTTGTTTTATTGATTGTCCTTACTGTTTTTCTGGTTATTTTATTAACTTCTGTTCTTATCTTTCTTATTTATTTCCTTCTGTTTGCTTGGGTTTATTTTTCTCTTCTTTTTCTAGCTTCTTGAGGATGCTTGGATTGTTGATTTGAGAAAATATTTTTCAAATATAAGCATTTAAGGCTACAAATTTCACTCTACGCACTGCATTAGCTGTATCTCACATATTTTTATATGGTGTATTTTCGTTTTCATTCAGTTCAGTGTATTTTTTATTTGCCTTGAGATTTCTTCTTTGACCCATGGATTGTCCAGGAGTGCATTATTTCATTTCCAAGTGTTTGAAAAATGTCCTGCTTTCTGTATTGATTTCCAGTTTGATTCCATTGTACCCAGAGAATACATTCTACATGATTTTAATTCTTTTAAATTTGTTGAGGTTGGTTTTATAACCTGGGAGATGGTCTATTTTGTTTAATGTTCCATGTGCCCTTTAAAAGAATATATATTCTACAGTTGTTGGGTGGAATGTCCTACGAATGTCAATTAGATCCTGTTGGTGGATGGTACTGTTCGGTCTACGATATCCTTGCTGATTTTTGTGTCTAGTCATTCTGAGAGAGAGACATTGAAGTACCCAACTGTAACTGTTCATTTTTCTATTTCCCCTTTCTATTCTGTTGATTTTTGCTTAAGCTCTGTACTTTGAAGCTCTGTTATTTGGTGTATACACTTTTAAGATTGTTTTGTCTCTTGGTACATTGACCCTATTATCATTATGTAATGTCCTTCTCTGTCTCTGATAATTTCCTAAAGCCTACTTTATCTAGTATTTCTATTGGCACTCCAGCTTTCTATTGATTGTTATATCTTTTTCCATCCATTTACTTTTTAAAAATTATTTATTTATTTTATTTATTTATTTTTGGCTGCGTTGGGTCTTCGTTGCTGCGCACAGGCTTTCTCTAGTTTCAGAGAGTGGGAGCTACTCTTCATTGTGGTGCGTGGGCTTCTCATTGCAGTGGCTTCTCTTATTGTGGAGCACGGGCTCTAGGCACACGGGCTTCAGTAGTTGTGGCACACAGGCTCAGTAGTTGTGGCTCGCAGGCTCTAGAGTGCAGGCTCAGTAGTTGTGGCACATGGGCTTAGTTCCTCCACGGTATGTGGGATCTTCCCAGACCAGGGCTTGAACCCATGTCTCCTGGGTTTGAGAATTGGCAGGAGGATTGGCAGGAGGATTCTTAACCACTGAGCCACCAGGGAAGTCCCATATCCTTTCTTAAAGAATATTTTTCACTGGATAAAGAAATCTGGGTTGACAGTTCTTTTATTACAGCGTTTGAAAAATGGGTCACTTTCTCCTGGCCTCTATGGTTTCTGAAGAGCAATCCACTGTCAATCAAATTATTGTCCCCCTATAAAATGTAATGCATCTTTTCTCTCTGGGTCCTTTCAAGTTTCTTTCTTTGTCCTTAGTTTTCAGAAGTGTTTTTATGATGCTCCTAGATTTGGATTTCTTATATTTATCCTGTTTAAGGGTTATTCAGCTCCTTGAATTTGTAGGTTTATATAGTTTGCCAAGTTTGGGATATTTTTAGCCATTATTTCTTCAAAAAATTTTTTCAGACCCAGTTTCTTTCTGTTTTTCTTCTGGAACTTCAATGATGTGAATATTAGATCATTTTTTATTGTCCCAAAGGTCCCTGAGGCTCCCTTTGTCCCAAAAGCTCCCTTTTAATTTTTAAAAATCTACTTCTCTTTTGTTTGGACTTTAGTCTGTTTACTCTCTGTTGTGCAAAGTGGATAATTTCTATTGGTCTGTTATGAAGATCACTGATTCTTCTCTCTCTCATCTTCATTCTTCTATTTACCTCTTCCAGTGAGTTTTATTTCAAGTATTGTATTTTTCAATTCAAAAATTTCCATTCAGTTCTTTTTTTTAATATAAATTTATTTATTTTTGGCTGTGTTGGGTCTTTGTTGCTGTGCGCCGGCTTTCTCTAGTTGTGGTGAGTGGGAGCTACTCTTTGTTGTGGTGCGCGGGCTTCTCACTGCGGTGGCTTCTCTTGTTGTGGAGCACGGGCTCTAGGCGTGTGGGCTTCAGTAGTTGTGGCACACGGGCTCAGTGGTTGTGGCTCACGGGCTCTAGAGCGCAGGCTCAGTAGTTGTGGTGCACGGGCTTAGTTGCTCCGCGGCATGTGGGATCTTCCCGGACCAGGGCTCGAACCCGTGTCCCCTCATTGGCAGGCAGATTCTTAACCACTGCGCCACCAGGGAAGTCCCTCCATTCAGTTCTTTATGTCTTCTATTTCTTTGCTGAGATTTTCTATTTTTTAATTTGTTTCAGGAGTGTTCATGATTGCTCCTTGAAGCATTTTTACAATAGTTACTTTAAAATTCTTGTCAAATAATTCTAATATCTGCATCATCTTGGTGTTGGTATCTACTTATTGGTTTTTCCCATTCTGTTTAAGATTTTCCTGATTCTTGAGATATCAAGTATAATGAACTATTTTCTTTTGTATCCTGGATATTTGGAGGTTATAATATGAGGCTCTAATTCCTTTCTTAAAATGTTACTGCCAGAGCAATAATCAGAGCTCTGTTTATACATTCCCAGTGCTGGTCACCTTGTACAGTGGCTGAATCACATTTTTTGGAGTTTTGGATAATTTGTTTCATAGTAATTGTAACCAGATATGTATGTATGAATGTGTGTATATATGTGTGTGTGTGTATGTGTGTATATATATATATATATATATATATATATATATCCATTTGTATATAAAAGGGGCGATTGTATATGTATGAATGTATGTGTGCCTATATAATTATTTTGTTCTCTGGGCCACAGAGGCCTGGGAGCAGTAGAGTAAAAATGGCTGTGTAGAGTCCTTGGTGGGGTGGGGATTAGAGATGATAGAGCCCCAACCAGAGTCTGGGGGTTCTGAGAGCTGGGCTGGATGTCCGAGATGTCTAATTCACATGGCTGGTAGTTGATGCTGAGTGAGGGTGGGAGCATGGTGGTCTCAGGTTATTCATCCTTTTCACATGGCAGCTGGCCTTCCCCAGACAGAGATTCTCAAGAGAAACAGGCAGGGACTTCCCTGGAGGTCCAGTGGTTAAGACTCTGCGTTTCCACTGCAGGGGGCATGGGTTTGATCCCTGGTTGGGGAATTAAGATCCCACATGCCCTGCGGCATGGCAAAAAAAAAAAAAAAGAGAGAGAGAGAGAGAGAGTACCACACAGAAGCTACCTAAGTCTTTTCTGACTTAGACCCAGAGGTCATGCAGCACCTATGGTTACAAGTGAGCCACTAGGTTGTATGATAAGGCCACCCAAGATGGCTGTTCTCTTGCTCTCTGTACATCCCCTGCTTGACCAGTCCCTGCTTCACCTACACCCTACTCACATGACTGACCCTTCCTCTAAATCATAGAGTTTAATCAGTAAACACCTACAGACTTGCCTCCAGCCCCAGCTAGTGATTGTTCTAATCTTTAGATCAGAATGTCTCCACCAAGACAGCTTATCCGAGGGGTGGGGAGGGGCCATGCTCCTCTGCTGTTTTCCCTGGTAACCGGTGAACCAACCTGACATCAGTTCCCCCCTCTAACTGGTAACCTCCCTCCCAAACCCCCGTAGCAAATACTGCTACCACCATGTCCCGCCCACTGTCTGCCACACCCGGTGGGGTGTCACTCTAAGACCTTGCTTCCGAAATGTAAGATCCCCCCACCCATTAAACCATTGATGTCTCTGTCACTGACTCTGGGCTCTTTCTTTGACCTTGAGGCTGGGCAAGTACAGGGCTCGCAGGCCTGCAGGGCACAGCCCAACAAAGGTCAACCCAGATTGAAGGGAAGGGGACAGACCCACTTCTCCGTAGGGAAAGGGTCAAAGTTTTTGAAGACATGCTTTGAAACTACTACAGTCTGCTTTCTGGCCATGAAATATTTACATTCCTTCCACATGCAAAATTCACTCACCTCTATCCTCAACCTCAAAAGTCTCATCTATGTTGCATCAGGCTCATAGTCAAAGTCTAGAACCTCATCATCTAAGTCAGAGCTAGGTGTTGAGGAGGCCACCCTATTGCAGGGATACAGGATCTCTCGAGCACCTCCAAAGGGAGTGAAGCAAGTGCAACAATTTGGGAGAACAAGATGAGTATTTAGAACTGCACTGCCCATTATGGAAGCCACCAGCCACATATAGCAATTAGATTTAAATTAAGGGAAAAAAAGAAATTGAAAATTCAGTTCCTCCAACACACTAGCCACATGTGGCTCAACAGCCACATGTACTCAACAGCCACATGTGGCTAGTAAATCCTGCATTGGACATTACAGATACAGAACCCTTCCATCATTGCAGAAAGTTCTACGGAATGGTGCTAACTAGACAATATAAGCACAGGTGTGCCCCCTGCCTCAGAAATCTTACTCCTGAATAGGGATCAGGATTTAGTTTGGGATCTCCCCAAAGCATGACCTGAGCAAAGGGTATAGGTAGTTTATCTGGAAGGTATCCCCAGGAAGTACAAGTGAGTGGGAAAATTGAGACTGAAAGAGAAAAAAGCTGGGAGTTCCCTGGTGGCCTAGTGGTTGGGATTTGGTGCTGTCACTGCCCTGGCCCCGGGTTCAATCCCTGGTCGGGGGCCTGAGATCCCACAAGCTGCAAGGCACAGCCCACAATTTTTTTTAATTGTTTTTAAAGAAAGAGGGGAAAAGCCAATAAATGGTGCAGAGTGTGGACTAGAGTGAGGCAAGTGAGGCGCCTAGGGCGCTTACCTGAACCTGAGGGGGGCTGGCTTCTTAAATTTTGCACCCTAGACACCTTGTTTCCTCACCCTAGTCCCAGCCCCGAAAGGGTGACCACTGTGAACAACTAGAGCTCATTGGTACCCAGGACCCTCTAAGGAGTTGAGAAATCGTGTAGAACATAACTCAGAATTGACTCACTGAGGAAAAGGGAAGCAAAAGTATTTAGTCACAAACTCCTGACCCTCGCTGGTTGAAGATTGCCCATGGGGAATTAATCCTGGCACTTCCAGTCTGTTCTGCATGCCCACAGGAGAAAGACCTCAGATGGAGAAGCAGATAGATACGGGCACATGAGGTGGGAAGCTGTCAGCACGTGTGGGAACCAGATGTACAAGTGAGAGAGAAAATGAGCTGAAGCGATATGGTGGGGGCACCCGCTTGGGGCTACAGCAGCCTAGAAAACCTCCCACAGAGAGGATGTGTGTGAGCCTTATGGTGATAGGGAGCTGGAGGCAACCTAAATGTCCGTCACTGGAGGAATAAATAAGTGAAGGAGTGCTGTTGGCACACCATGGAATACAACACAGCAGTTAGAAACAGAGAGCTTGGGGGCTTCCCGGGCTTCCCTGGTGGCGCAGTGGTTGGAATCCGCCTGCCAATGCAGGGGAGACGGGTTCGAGTCCTGATCCGGGAAGATCCCACATGCCGCGGAGCAACTAATCCCATGAGCCACAACTACTGAGCCTGCGCTCTAGAGCCCACAAGCCACAACTACTGAGCCTGCGTGCTGCAACTACTGAAGCCCGCAAGCCTAGAGCTCATGCTTCCCAACAAGAGAAGCCACCACAGTGAGAAGCCCGCGCACCGCAATGGAGAGTAACCCCGTTCGCCACAACCAGAGAAAGCCCGCGCGCAGCAACGAAGACCCAACACAGCCAAAAATAAAATAAATAAATTTATTTTTAAAAACCAAAGAAACAGAGAGATTGAGGTACACCACTACATGCAGAGACCTCAGAAACATACTGTTAAGTTTAAAAAAAAAAAAAGAAGGGGAAGGGCTTCCCTGGTGGCACAATGGTTGAGAGTCCGCCTGCCGATGCAGGGGACGCGGGTCTGTGCCCCGGTCCCGGGAAGATCCCACATGCCGCGGAGCGGCTGGGCCCGTGAGCCATGGCCGCTGAGCCTGCGCATCCGGAGCCTGTGCTCCGCAACGGGAGAGGCCACAACAGTGAGAGGCCCGCGTACTGCAAAAAAAAAAAAAAAAAAAAAAAAGAGGGGGAAGAAACAGAACAAGATTTATAGCCCATTTATGTAAATTGGAGACATATACACACACAAAATCACAAAGTATAAAGATATATCTTCGCAGCTATGTATCAAGCACATTAAAGCGGGTGTCTGTGAAGGGGAGGGATGGGATAGGGATTGGGCATGAGGCTGGGGGTAAAACCTTAGAGGGTCTTTCATGGGCCAATTGTGGTTCTATATTATGATCCGAAGAGTATGATTAGTATCTTTCTGCACCTAAGGGCCAAGAAAAAAATAAAGGAATGAAAAATGTGAAGTGCCCGTACATCAGAGCAGTTCCCTTCTCGCTACACAGTGATTATCGCCGCAGGGGATGATGATAGCAAAGCGACCAGACTCTGCCTGCCTTCCGGAAGCCCTACTCACTGCCATCTTTCCAGGCAGCCCCTCCAGTCCCCAGTACGTGCTCTTGCACCGCAGACGAGGAACTTCCTAGCCTTTCACGCTACCCAGAGGGAGAGAAAGGAAAGCTGGACATCTGTGAGTCCCAGAGGTTCCCATCTTCTGCTTTGGCTGTACACAGAATAGGGAGTAATTGCATGGGATTCCATTCAAACCCCAGCTCTGCCATTAAATACCTGTGGGACCTCAGGTTAAGTCACTTTACCCTCCTGTGCCCTAGTTCCTTCACTGGTAAAATGGGGAATGATCATAAAAATAACTACTCACGGGAATGTTCGGAGCCTAATATGAATGAGTTCGTGGAACACGCTTAAACCGGCGGAGGAAGCTCCCTCTCTGCTGCTCCAGCAGCCCCGCCCACACACACCCCGCCCACACACACCCCGCCCCAGCCCCTGCCCTGCTGTGACAGCTTCCCATTTCTCTTCCTGCCTCAGCCTCAGTCAGGGGCTCCCCAACATCCCAGGGTTTCCTAAACTAGGTTCAGGAACTTCTCAGGCTCCCTCCTGGGATTTCAGTTTCTCTTTCCTTCTGGGCATAGCTCTGAGCTCACCTGGTCCCACCCATACCTGTCAACTCACCTGGCTTAGCAGCTGGCCCCATCCATTCATGCCTTTTAAAGTCAAAGCCCTCAGCCAGGGTTGCGCATTTAGCCTGGCTAAAAAGCCGAGCCAGGCAGCTGGGGAAGCAGCTTGCGATTTGACCATGGTTGCAGACTTGACGCTAGTTCTGGTAACGACCATGGGGCTGGGCTTGGCTAGAGCATGTCCTGTCCCCACCACAACCAGGAAGGGCTTCGACATTGGCGTGTTCAAATCCCTGCTGCCAAACGAGCTGGTGGCCTTCAAGAAAGCCAAGGATGGAAATTCCCTGGCAGTCCAGTGGTTAGGGCTCCACGCTCTCACTGCCGGGCCCGGGTTCGATCCCTGATCAGGGAACTAAGATCCCACAAGCCTCGGGGTGCGGCCAAAAAAAAAAAAAGAAAAAAGCCAAAGATGCCTTGGTAAGTCTCTGTTGTGGGCTAACCTTTACCCCTCCTACCGTAGCCAAGCTGCTGCCCGCTACTGTTGGCCTAACCTCTATCCTCCTGCTAGCTTTTCGGCTATGACTAACATCTATTCTCTCTGCTGTGGATTAAACTCAAGCCCTCCTGCTAGACCTTCATCCTTGCTGCTAGCCTCTGTCCCTCCCGTTGTGGGTTGAACCTGCCCTTGCTCTCTGAGAAGTGTCGCTCTTGCAGAAGGACTGGAACTGCAGCTCCCGCCTCTTCCCCAGGACCCGGGACCTGAAGCAGCTGCAGGTGAGTTGGGAGAGTCAGGCCCACCTGCCCTCACCTGGCCCCGCTCCTCTGGCTTTGCTGGCGGCCCCTGATGTCCTTTATCTCACCTGTGCTTCCCTCTCTCTGGTCTCTCCTCCTCTGTCCTGGGCCCCTGTGCCTCCCCAACTGCTCCCTTGACCCTGTCCCTCCCCTGGGTTCCTTTTTATCATCTCTCTGCCTGTCCTACTTCCCTATCTCCCCCACCTGTCCCTCTCACCTGCACTCTTACCTTGTTCCTTCTCACTTCTCTCTTCTCTCCCGGCTCTGTCCCCAGCCTGTGCCCGTTGCCCTGCCCACCTTGTCACCATCTACTCTCAACACTGATTCCCTCTTCCCTTCTCACCTGCCCTCCCCACGCTCTCACCTCTCTGTCCCTTGTCATCTTCCTCCGCTGATCTTTTCCCAGCAAACACTCCTCCTTCCTCCACGCTTCTCACCTATGCAGCCAACTGTCCCGCGCTCACCTACCTCCCCAAACTGTTCTCTTCTCACCTGTTCCCATCTCTGTTCTTCAGACCTCTGTGACCTCCCTCATGAGTCACTTTTCATTTGTCCCCATTTCACTTTTTCACCTGTTCCCTCACTTTTCTTTTCCCTTATCATTCTGCCTCACCTGTATCCCCTTCATCTGCCGCCTTCCTCATGTGTTCCCCTCTCCTGTCTCTCTCTTACCTGTCCCATCACCTTTCCCCACTTAACTGGGCCTTCTTGCCTATCCTTCCTCACCTTTCCACCTCACCTGTTCTCTCTCACCTCTCCTCAGGGGTAGGAGCACCCCACAGCCTTGGAGGCGGAGCTGGCTCTGACACTGAAGGGTCCTGGGGACGGTGGCTAACTCATCCCTGGATCACATCCTGGACCAGACCCTTCACACGCTGCACCACATCCACTCCAAGCTCCAGGCCTGCGTGAGCGCTCGGGGCACCCGGGCCACATCTGTGGGTTCTGGGCAGATAGGACCTCGCCCCTCTGTCCCAAGACCTGCCTCACACACCACCTTCCTCTGTTCTCAGGTCCAGGCTCAGCCCACAGCAGGCTCCAGGCCCCAGGAGCCACTTCCAGTACCAGCTGCATTGGCTCCAGGAGGCCCCAAAGAAGGTGAGTGACCCGGGAAGAGGGTGGATGCCTGGGCCCTGGGTAAGGAGGAGGCTGACGCCTGGGCAATGGGAAACCACCTTCTCGTCTCTCCCACAGGAGTTTCAAGATGGCCTCAAGGCCTCTGTCACATTCATCCTCTTCCACCTCCTCAGCTGGGACCTGAATTGCATCTGAGCACTGGGACCTACCCCAGCCCATCTGGGAGCCCAGACCTTATTTATGCACTAACCCCAGCCCTGCCTTAAGTTATTTCTTCTCACCCCTGCAGCCCTGACGAAGACCTGAAAGAAATGTTTCTTTTTCTACGTTCATATAATATGCAGAAATAAACAGTAAGGAATTGGAATCTTCTGCGATAAGTGAATCTCTGAGTGTGTGTGTGTGTGTGTGTGTGTGTGTGTGTGACTGCGGGTCTGTGACTGAATGTGGATGTCTGTGTAGTGCAGGCAACATTCATGACAGGTTGCGTATATTTGCGTGTGCCTGACTTCTGTGACTGTGTATGTACACGCATCCAAGTGAATATCTGCCCGAACCTGAGTCCAACTGAAGATGTATAACAGCATATTCATGCCCATGTGTGTGTAAGTGTGTGTGTATTTATGCACATGTTTATATATCTCTCCCTGTCTGTGTGAACTGTATATCTCTCTTTTCCATATGTACCTAGGACAGGTGGAAGTCTGTATCAGTCAGGATGCTTTATCCTATAATGTGTCAGAAACCCAACTCAAATGGGTAGAACAAAAATGAATTTATTATGTCACAGTAAAAAGTGCATTGGCAGGGCAGCTCCAAAACCCATTCATTCATTCATTCAACCATGTCACTGGGGAACCAGGTTCTTTCCATTTCTGTTGACCGATTCTTACTGTGGCTACCTCACGGTCTCAAGACAGCAGCCATGGCTCCAGCTATCACACAAACAATATTCTCCAAGTCATAACAAACACCCCAAACTTAGTGGAGTAAAACAACAACTATCTTATTATGCTCACAGATTCTGCGGGTCACGAAATTGGACAGGGTCCAGCGTGGATCACCCGCCTCTACAGTTTGGAGTGGCCATGAGACTAAAGGGCTTCTTAAGGGAGTTAATTTATGTAAAGAATTGAAAACAATTCTTGGCACAGGTTAAGCCCCATATATGCGTTTATTGCTGTCATTTTTATTATTTTCGGATTTTTTTCTTCCCTAACACAAAGAAAACTCTTCCATTTGTTCCCTTCCTTCCTGCTTAGTTCATTGGTATAAGGATGAGAGACCTGGAGCTGTGGTGGCCAATGAGGCAGCAAGCCTGGAATATGAAACTATTCTTCCAAGGAAGGTGGAACAAAAGAGTAGGAGAATGGGTCATTGGTGATATCAATAAGCTGTTGTATTAGCAGCTCCAAACTCCCAACTCCAGACATATTAAATGAGATAACCAAATATCTTGAGTCATGTTAATTGGGTTTTGTTTCTTCAGCCAAATGTATCCTCAAAAATCCATCTCTGTATGCCCAGAAAGAACCCAGAGAAAGAGACCAATTATTTGATAATAAAAATTTGAATCATGTAGGACATGTCTGAGTTCAGGCATATACCCCTTTTCAGTATGAGTGATGTAATTGAAACAAGGTTGCAAACCTCTGCTTGGAGATGCCAAGGCCTAACAAAGAAATTTTGAACTGGATATACTTTGGTTTGCCTGCCCAGCGTCCATTTCACCTGGTAAAGCTTCTCAATTTTCCTTTGGGGCAGGATCCCCCTTTCCCATTCCCTCATTGGTTGGACACAAGACTCAGGTGCGCCCAGTCAGAGCACTCCGTCTCCAGAGTAAAGTGACCAGTCTTCCCTTGCCTCCCTCATGACAGCCTTTGCATAAGCTGCTCCCTCTGCTTGGGACATGTCCCCACTACTCTCCCACCACTACCACATCTTCATCTAATTTCCACTCATTCCCTATGTCTCAGTAATATCACTTCCTCCACCAAAAATCCTTCTGAGTGGGCTTCCCTCGTGGCGCGGTGGTTGGGAGCCCGCCTGCCGATGCAGCGGACGCGGGTTCGTGCCCCGGTCCGGGAAGATCCCACATGCTGCGGAGCGGCTGGGCCCGTGAGCCATGGCCGCTGAGCCTGCGCGTCCGGAGCCTGTGCTCCGCAACGGCAGAGGCCACAGCAGTGAGAGGCCCGCGTACCGCAAAAACAGAAACAAAATCCTTCTGAGTGGAGCACTGGGGTTTCTATTGCTTTTATATGCCCAATAAGTTTTCCCATCCTACTTTCCCAGTGACCATTTAGGTTCAACCATATGAAATTGCCAATGTTCTGCCATTTCTAACCTACAAAACTGGCAATTTCATATGGTTCACCCTAATATTTTTAGCACCTCCCCCTTCCCCAGGCCAAACGAACTGGACATGTGACCCCAACCTGGCCAGTCAAAGCATTCCATTCCTTTGGATATCACAATCAATGCAGGGGTGGCATGTGTCCCCAGTCAGGCCAATCAGAGCCCTTCCCTGGGATTTTTTTTTTTCATTTAGGACTGGAGGTTTTGCCATTTTACCTCTGGGCTATGGTGCTAGAAGGATGGAGTCTGTGTCTGTAAATAAATGGCCATTTTCCCTACTACATGCAGTTGAAGGGGATAAATCTGAGTTGAGACAAGCGGAGAAGAGAAATGAATGGGAAGAGTGTCATGATGGAGTTGAGCCTGGGTTCCAGTCTCTAAGGCCAAGTTCCTGGTAGCTTTAACCTTGATTGTCTCCTTCCTAGCTACATGAGCCAACAAATGCACGCTTTTTACACGTAATCCAGTTAAGCTGACTTCCTGTCACTTGCTACCAAGACTCTAACACACGTCCCTGAACCTCCAGGCAGGGTCAGGCAGCTCTCCTGGGCTCTGATAGGCTTTACGTTTCTCCCGCCGCAGCCCTATTGCCGTATCTGTCTGCCTGAGCTCCAAGAGGGCAGGAACTGGAGCTGTCTTGGTCAGTCAGTCACTGTTGACCAATTGGTCACTGCTGGGTCACCAGTGCCCATCACAGGGCCAGGGCACAGGGCAGATGTTCCAATATTCCCCTCGAATGATACCATGCCCTCTCTCACTAATGTACCTGTTCTTGGGTTTAAAGCTCTCAATTTTGGGAAAAAACAAAACCAAGCATGTCATTGGCATTGATAAATACTTCTCTGTTAAATGAAAGACCTGAAGTTACAGGGGAAGGAAGGTGATGGCTGTCATCCAAACGGCTGAACCCAGGGACCATGTGGGTCCCAAATGTGCCGATGGGTGGATGCCAAGTTCTGAGGTGGCAGTTCCTGATTTTGTTTTGAAGACAGGCACACCCTGCTCGAAGCTGGATTCTCCATGGAAATCAGGCCATATACTGCCCCAGCTGAAAACACTCCACAGGCTTCCCACAGCTCTGAGAATAAAATCTTTACTCTTGACCACAGCCCACAAGGCTCTGCAGAACCTGCTCCCTGCTTGCCTCTCCCACTTGCTCTCCTCTCACTCTCCCCCTTATTCCAGTCCAGACACGCTATACCTCCAACACACCAAGCACACTCCTGCCCCAGGGGCTTTGTACATGCTCTTCTCTTTGCCAGGAATGCTCTTCCCTGGCTCTTCCCACAGTGGATTTCTTCAGCTCCAACATCACCTTCCTTGACCTTCTATCCTAAAGTAAGCCTCTCAGTCATCCCATCCCAGCATCCTGTTTTCATGCTCAACGTGACACTTATTCACTACCAGACACTCATTATTTACTTGTTTGATTACTGTCTCCTCGCTCCATGGGGCAGGGGTTTCTCGTTTTGTCTATTTTGTTCACTGTTGTATCCCCTGCACAGGGCCAGGTACATAGTACATGCTCAAGAAAGCTTTATCAGGTGGATCAGAGACAATATAGTCAGATGGTTAGGTGTGCAGGATTTGGAGGCAGTAAACTTTCCAATCATGGCTCTGCCGTTTACTGCCTGCATGATCTTGGGCAAGTCCTTACCTCTCTGAACTTCAGTTTCCTTATCTAAAAAAAGAGGGTACACAAGGCCTCTTGCCTTCTGAGATGGCCCACACTCTGTCTGTGGAGCGTGTTTCTAAGTAAACCCACTTCTTACCTATCCAAAAATAAATAAGAGGGTGCACACACCGCACACATCTGTTGCAGAGTATAGATGTAATCATGCTTACTGTCTTGAGTCCATTTTGTGAGTGCTATGTGCCAGGGGCTGAGCTGCACACTCTCTATTCATGCATCAGGGAGGGTTTGTGAGCACAGTGCCTGGTGTGTGGGAAGCCCTCAGTACTCAGGAGTCGTGATGACTGAGATAGATAAGTGTGGCTAGGCCACTGGGTGATTCTGGCCTGTGATTCTCTGGTGCCTCTGTCCTTGCTGCCTACCACCCTGTCTGCCCAGATCCATTCCCCTCCCTCCTGCTCTGTTTCTATTTCTGTCTTTCTCTCCTCCTCCCCAGGCCTCAGGAGGCCCCTGGCTGGCATGAGGCCTTCTTCTTTCTTCCCCAGGATTGGGAAAGAGTTTTCACTGCAGGGCCCACACGCCAAAACAACTTCCCTTCCCCAGCCACAGCCCACACCTTCACCTGAGAAACTCCCCTCCCCACACCAAGCCCTGCGCCCTAAGCAGACCCCTTCTCTACCTAAGAGCCCTCAGATTCCAGACAGCATGACCAATGAGCCCTTTCCCTCGTCCCCTCCCCCACCAGGCTGGCTTTGGATACCCACGCTCAGCTAACTAAGGTCCTGGGGGCCATTCCCTAGCCTCCAGACACAGACATCAGAGGCTACATTTGGTAGTGGTGAGGGACAGATACTGAGGTCAAACTGCCAGGTCTCCAATGTCTTCACCAGGGGAGCCTCGGGCACGTGACTTCACCGCTCTCGGGTGCAGATTCCTGTCTGTAAAATGGGACCAAATGCATCTGCCTCCAACAGCCGTCCGACCTTGGAGAGATGAGCTGTGCTTAGCACAGTGCCTATGTGTAGAATGAACATTTCCTAGCTGCTCAGCACTAAAGATTCAGAAACCTGCCTGCCTTTTGAAAACCCAATTTTGCCACCTTCTGGTTATGTGACCTGGGGCAAGTTACTTTACTTCTGGGCCTCAATTTACTCATCTATAAAATGGGATAATGGTACCGATGTCCTAGGGCTGTTGTGAGGATTACACGAATTAAGTGCTTGGCACACAGCAAGCACTCACTAAACCTTAGTTATTGTTTGTGCCTTTGGGGTTTTGTTTGTTTGTTTTGTTTTTGACATATTATTCCCCACCTCTAAGTCTCTCAGAGGGTAGGAAACTGTCTGCAAATCTTCCTGGGCCCAGTTAGCTGTCCTACCTTCAGACTCACTTAAGAGCCCTTACGCTGTAATCTAGGTCACCCTCCCCCTCAACCTCCCCAAGACACATGGAC